>NC_086125.1:5350386-5650386 GCF_963921235.1 Mobula hypostoma
TCAGCTTGATGAATATCATATCTGCTTTTGAACCGATAGCAGAAGTAATCGGGGAAAGAAAAGACTGCATCGTGATAGTAGTTAGGTTTCTGTTGGGAGGTTTCTTTTTGGGTCAGCTTAGTGAGTACAGATTTTGGATACAAATTTTGGATGAACTCTTGAAATCAAATGAAAGGCATTTACAAAATATAACCTTAAAATATAATTGAGTTGTTATTTCCTTTCTGACTATTTGCTAAACTTTTGCCACTTTTATTTCAAGCAGAAAATAAAGTTTACTTTATTAACCCTTCTCTGCCATTTCCTTTTACTGTACTGTGTCTTTTGAAGATGGATGTACTATAGCATGTAAAAGCAGCATTAATTGGCTTAATTTTCCCCATACGGAGTGGGAAAACCCAAATACTGGTAGAATGGACAGCCACTTCTAAAGATACTTTCTGCATTGGGAAAAGGCTGCAAATGACATAGTTAAGAATGGAAGCACCACATGCAGAAAAACATCTGCTGAATGGGTAAAATTGGGGAGCTTAACAATCAGAATAAATGTTATGCTTTGAACTCTTGTCCTTCCAGTATATATTTTTGTAAGTATAGGAGTAGGAAGCCATCTGCTACTAGTGCACACGAGCTGAAAGAAGCTTTTGTAAACCAAGATGTTTAACCTGTATGGCCTATCAGCTTATTAGAAAGCAAGAACCAGAGGGAAATAACTTCACAATATATTTTGGGTTTCAGTTAAACACGTAACCAGTAATTCCATTCTTTCAATTCAGAAGAGCTACCTTTGGCACACAAAATTAGCGAAGTAATTGCTTATTAGGTCAGAATACCAACCTGGCCCAAAGTGACATGCTCTTGCCAGTAATCACATCAGAAAGCATCCATACCACTTTAAGGCCTACTATCTGGCATACTTCATAAGTATCCAGCAAAATCTATGGTTACTGGATATTTGGGGAAACTGAGATAGAGCTGGCAGTTGGGCAGATGGGAAGGTTGTTTCCTGTTTAAGACTATGCACATACTGAATTGGCCTCTATGTTGATGACTAGGTGTGGGAAGCTGGTCTTATATTTTTTTTCTCTCCATGGTCCAGGACCTACCAGAATGTTTGTAATGCCAGTCTTTGAATTTTTCCATTTTGTTTTCCCTTGCCCCTTCTTGGATTCAACAGTTGGCTGGTGCTGCTCTTCAGTTTAAAGTTATTGCTGGTCAGTCATCAGTTCCACAATATGACTAACCTAAAACTTGTTTGGATTACAACTATTGCTAAATCATTTTGTACAATTTGGTCCACTTTTTGAACATGGAAGCAATTTGATAACATCTGCCCATTTCTTTTCTGGAATAGATAATTCCCATTGAACAGGAATTAAATAGGATGGCAGTATAGGCTACCTTTTACTTTTGTAAACATTGTATTAATAGAATGCTTGTGCCTGAATCCCTTTGAGCAAAGTTGCAGGGATAGGATTCACCACCTGATAGATTCTAGTGGATCTAGGTTTAAAAAGTGGTATTATCTATAGCAGGGTTTTCTGATAGTATTGGGTGGAAATGGGGTTTTAACTTAGGGAAAGGTGGTATTCCTTAAGTACAGGGTATAAGTGGAGCTAAGGATACAAGTGGGATTTAGTTATTTATTTTCCATCGGCAAAGGATTAATGATTTGCGTTGTTATTTTGGTTAGTTGCCAGTTTCTCTGTGGGGTAAGTTCCATGTTGGATTCATGATCATCTGTTAATCCCTCAGCACATCCAAGATCTGTGAAGTTTGCAGACCCACCTGTCTATGGGGAACACACTCGCGGCCTGCACTAGGAGATCGGGACCACCGCCTGTCCCTCGATCGAGGTCTGCTGTACTCATGCCGTTCCTGTGAATAACGCTCCTTGTCGGATGACGTGTGGTGGTGGTGGTGGTGATGGTGATGATGATGGTGCTTTCTGTCTTTGGGCCTTCCTCGCTCCCGATCCTTCTCTTTTGGAGGGAGGTCACCTGACTGTGTTGTGGTACTGAGGTCTGTTCCAAGCCCTATATCAATAAAAGCTGATCATTTAGGCAAAGAAAAAGAAATCGGAAAATGTTTAGAAAGAAAGACTTGCATTTAGAGAGCACCTTAATATTTCTCTCAGTAACTAAATATTATATATGAAGAATTACTTTGATTGGTATATAGTCTGTCTATTTTGACAATGATTTCCCAAGCCACCTTTGTTTGTTTCACCTTCAGTTAATGCAGGTGCCTAAGCACGTTGCTAAATGGAGATGATTTGGTTTTCATTTTTGAATGAGGGAGCTACTAGCAAAGCCCATCCCAAACAACCCGTGATAAGTTTTTGAGTTGCCTTGAACTATGGAACTTTGTGGTGTAGCAGTTTCCATGGTGTTCTTGTGGATTCCACTGATGAAAGAACAGTGGCATATTGTGTACACCTTAGAAGAAAATCTACAAGTCGCACCTAATGTGCCATCGACCTTTGTCCAAGATTGTGGAGGTTGTGAGTTTGGAGGTTATGTTGAAATTAAAAGATGGTATTTATTCTCAAGTACTCATTGATTCTGTAGTCAGCTATTACTCAACACTGATGTAAGCTGCCATGTTGTATGAGGATCCATTAGTCAGATGTGTGTATTTGCTCTTTGATCTTAATGAAGGACCAACTAAAGCCTCCTTTCTGAAAAAGTTGTAATCAAGATGTTAGTTCTTGCAGGCATAAGAGTTGGTCTCTTGCTTGATAAATGTGTGCATATTAGATTTTCAAAGTATCTGAAGTTGCCTGGCTGGCATAGTTCCATTATAGCATTCACTTAGAAGGCATGCTGTTATGCTGATTGAACTCTTGACAATATCCTTCAGGTAATCATTGACACAGATCTTGAATCACTGATGGAACTTCTCATTAACATCGTCTTCAATGAACCCTAGAAAGATTGTATTGTATATTTGAGGCTAGGCTGAGAGTGCTAGACAATTTAAAAACGGCATTAATATCTAATAGAAACAATGGGCAAATAACTGGTATTTGCTTGTGTCCTGTATCCGCATGACTTACCTACACTTCATACATCATACCATATAAGAACATAAGTAGGAGCAGGAGTAGACCTTCTGGCCCGTTGAGCCTGCTCTGCTGTTTGATAAGGTCATGACTGATCTGGCCATGGACCATCTCCACCTACCTGCTTTTTCCCCATAGCCTTTAATTCTCCTATTATGCAAAACTTTATCCAACCTTATCTTAATATTTACTGAGGTAGCCTCTACTGCTTCTTTGGGCAGAGAATTCCACAGACTCACCACTCTCGGGGGGGAAAAGCAGTTCTTTATCTCTGTCCTAAATCTACTCCCTTGAATCTTAAGGCTATGTCCCCTAGTTCTAATCTTACCTACTAATGGAAACAACTTTCCTGCCTCTATCTTATCGAATTCTTTCATAATTTTATATGTTTCTATAAGATCTCCTCTCATTCATCTGAATTCCGGCAAGTACAATCCCACATCTCTCCTCTGTGGAATCATCTGGTGAACTTCCTCTGCGCTGCCTCCAAAGCCAGTATATCCTTTCTCAAGTAAGGAGAGTAGAACTGCATGCAGAACTCTAAATGTGGCCTCACCAGTACACTATACAGTTGCAGCATAACCTCCCTGTTCTTAAATTCAATCCCTCCAGCAGTGAAGGCCTGCTGCACCAGCAAACCAACCTTTTGTGATTCATGCACAGGTACTCCTAAGTCCCTCTGCACAGCAGCGTGCTGCAATTTTTTTACCATTTAAGTAATCATCTGCTCTTTCATTTTTCCTTCCAAAGTGGATGACGTCGCATTTATCAACAGTGTACTCCATCTGCCAGACTCTTGCTCACTCACTTAACCTATCTATATTTGTCTCTCTGCAGACTATCTGTACCTTCTGCACAATTTGCTGTTCCACTCTATTTAGTATCATCACAAACTTAGATACATTACCCTCAGTCCCCTCTTCCAGATTGTTAATGTATATCATGAACAGTTGCGGGCCCAACACTGACCCCTGTGGCATACTGTGCACCACTGATTGCCAACCAGAGTAACACCCATGTATCCCAACTCTCTGCTTTCTGTTGGTTAACCAATCCTTTATATGCTAATACATCACCCCCAACTCTCATGCATCCTTGTCTTATGGATAAGTCTTTTATGTGGCACCTTATCGAATGCCTTCTGGAAATCCAAGTAAATAAAGTCCATCTGTTCCCCTCGATCCGCTGTGCTCGATATATCCTCAAAGAAATCCAGTACGTTTGTCAAACTGCACCTGCCTTTGCTGAATCCATGCTGTGTCTGCTTGATGGATCCATTTCTTTCCAGACGCCTGGCTATTTCTTCTTTAATGATAGCTTCAAGCATTTTTCCAACTATAGATGTAAACTAACTGGTGTCTGGTTACCTGCCTTTTGCCTACATCCTACTTTGAACAGTGGCGTGACATTCGCTGTCTTCTAATCCGCTGAGGCCTGCCCAGAGTCCAGAGAATTTTGGTAAATTGTCACCAAAGCCTCTACTATAACTTCTGCCATTTTTAGTACCCTGATATTCCATCAGGATGTAGGGTCATTTCACCCATACTGTATTATAGATTCGGCTGTAGCTTCTTCTGTTGTTTTGACCTTTTCAAATCTGCATCGCTCTGTTGCTTAAAAGAGATTATACAGCCTCCTGCGTTAATTCACTGCTGTTGCTGTTGTACACAACAGGAATGGATTTATGATGACTGATCTCCTATTCGTCTCCAGGTACTTCTCTTGCTGTGATCATCAGACCACATGCTGTTCTTGATCACAGCTTTGACTTGCTTCATTGGTTTCTAGTCTCTGTATCTCATACTTGATAGCTTGGAGAGGCTGACTGTAACATGGTCTGAATTGCCTTTCTTTGACTTGTGTTGCTGCCTTTTGCTTTAATTGCTGAATCTACACTTTTCCCCCTTTCGTTAAGTTTGGATTCAACTGAAACACTGGTGAAGCTGTGGATGTATTAGCAGCTTTGTGGACTGGCTTGATACAGTATTAAAAATAAAAAAAAAATAGGAAGTTAGCCAACTGATGCTTCTCTGGAAAGCCAGAAGAACCTTCAGATACTTCAAGGAGGCATGGGATCCAAGGGGACATTGCTTTGTGGATCCAGAATTGGCTTGCCCACAGAAGGCAAAGAGTGGTTGTAGACGGGTCATATTCTGCATGGAGGTTGGTGACCAGTGCTGTGCCTCGGGGATCTGTTCTGGGACCCCTTCACTTTGTGATTTTTTTTAAATAGATGATGTGGTTCAGGAAGTGGAGGGATGGGTTAGTAAATTTGCTGATGACACAAAAGTTGGGGGTGTTGTGAATAGTGTGCAGGGCTATCAGAAGTTACAGCGGGACATTGATAGGATGCAAAACTGGGCTGAGAAGTGGCAGATGGAGTTCAACCCAGGTAAGTGTCAGGTGGTTAATTTTGATAGATCAAATATGATGACAGAATATAATACTAATACAGAATATAGTATTAATGGTAAGACTCTTGGCACTGTGGAGGATCAGAGGGATCTTGGGGTCAGAGTTCTTAGGACACTCAATGTTACTGCGTAGGTTGACTCTATGGTTTGGAAGGCATACGGTGCATTGGCCTTCATTAACCATGGGATTGAGTTTAAGAGCTGAGAGGTAATGTTACAGCTATATTGGACCCTGGTCAGTACTTGGAGTGCTGTGCTCATTTCTGGTCGCCTCACTACAGGAAAGATGTGGAAACCATAGAAGGGGTGCAGTGGAGATTTATAAGGATGTTGCCTGGATTGGGGAGCGTGCCTGATGCGAATAGGTTCAGTGAACTCTGCCTTTTCTCCTTGGAGCGACGGGAGATGAGAGGTGACCTGATAGAGTTGTATAAGATGAGAGGCATTGGTTGTGTGGATAGTCAGAGGCTTTTCCCCAGGGCTGAAATGGCTAACATGAAAGGGCACAGTTTTAAGGTGCATGGAAGTAGGTACAGAGGAGATGTCCTTGGTAAGTTTTTTTTTACGCAGAGAGTGGTGAGTGCGTGGAATGGGCTGCTGGCAACGGTGGTGGAGGTAGATGCGATAGAGTCTTTTAAGAGACTCCTGGATAGGTACATGGAGCTTAGAAGAACAGAGGGCCATGGGTAACCCTGGGTAATTTCGAAAGCAAATACATGTTCGGTCAGCATTGTGGGCCGAAGGGCCTGTATTGTGCAGTAGGTTTTCTGCTTCTAAGGTTTCCTTGAATATGAGTTTCTCATTTCTCCACTAGAAGCAGTAGAATAAGAAGGAATTGATAAATGGTTTCCGATACATATTATATTAAAATAATGTAAATAATCATTTATCACTGGATGAAAGGAGGAGAAGATGGCGGCGCAACGCAGCTTGCGCAGCCACTCCGGTGAATGATATCTGTAATCTGTCAAGTAGGGGCTGTGCACAATTCTGATTTGATGGAGACAGACATGAGAGAATGGAGGAACATCTGGAGAAACTTCTGAAATGCCTTTTTTGCTGCCGCTGTTACTGCGTGATCCTGAATCTCCAGAGGGGAAGGCCCCAGATCCTCGGCTTTGCTTGTTGCTCGGTGGCTGGAATGGGGTCGAGGTGCTCGGTGTTGAAGGGCTGGCCGGAGGCTCGAAGTTTTCGGACGGACTCTGAGTCGGCTGGGGTCGGGTGCTTCCAATGCATCGACAGTTGTCGGTGCCTGGAGGTTTATGGCAGAGAGAGTTTCACCCTTCTGCCGCCTGCTATCGGGGACTATCGGGAGTCGATTGGAACTTTGAGACTTTTTTTTACCGTTCCTATGGTCTGTTCTTTATCAAATTATGGTATTGCTTTGCACTGCTGTAGCTATATGTTATTATGTGGTCTTGTCAGTGTTAGTCTTTGGTTTGTCCTTTTTTTGTGATATCACTCTGGAGAAACATTGTATTATTTCTTAATACATGCATTTCTAAATGACAATAAATGAGGACTGAGTGTCCTCATAATCTAACCTAATCTAATATTATTTTCCCTGGTATACCACGTTGTTGTAAAACTTCAGTTGTAATGGCTTGTTATTACATGAGCACTTCTCTGTTGTACAAATACCTTGAGACCATATTGATGAGAATGAGGATATTGTTTGTTTTTTGATTTGGACTCGTTGGAGAGGCGAAGTTTGCCATTTCTGTGTTTGTATGGGTGTCTAGGTGAAATTGCTTTGCATTGTAGGCAAACTATACACAGTGACACTACATCTTTTATACCTTTTGATAAATTGCTGGTATTGTCCAAGATGCTGATGGTGTTCTGCATTTGTAACTCATTTAAGACTTCTGCAAGCATTTGTAATCCTCAAAAAAAATTTGATTGAGGCCGTAAGGCACAAACTCCCTCGCACAAAGCCATGCTAGCTCTCCCTAATTAAGCCATGGAATCAAGATCAAGAGGATAACGGCGCGGGGGGGGGGGAGAGAACCACTCAAGGATAAAGGGGGATACATTTGCTTGGATGCAGAGAATGTGTTGAGGTACTTAATGAGTACTTTGCTTCAGTAATTAACAAGGAAAAGGATATGGAGAATCAGGAGATCTGTGCTGACCTTAGGGTGTTAGGAGGTCAAGGAGGAGGTCTCCTAATGGGTATTTAGGTGGATGTCCCCAGGTTATTGAAGGAGGCAAGAGATGAGATTGCTGGGTCCTTGACCTTAATCTTTGTGTCCTCTCCAGCCACAGGCGAGGTTCCATAGGACTGGTGAGTGGCTAATGTTGTATCTCTAAGAAGGGAACAAGGAAAAATCCTGGGAACTATAGACTGGTGAGTCACACATCAGTTATAGGGAGATTGTTGGAGAAAATTTGGTAGGGTTAGGATATATGGGCATTTGGAAACCCATGGCTTAATTGGGGAGAGCCAGCATGGCTTTGTGTGAGGGAGTTTGTGCCTTGCCACCTCAATTGAGTTTCTTTTGAGGCACTTGACAAAGTCCCTCATGGGAGGCTAATCCAGAAGATTAAGATGCAAAGGGTCCGAGGCTAATTGGCTGTTTGGATTCAGAACTGGCTTGTGCATAGAAGATAGGATTGGAGGTCTGTAATAGTGGTGTTCTTCAGGGACGTGCTAGGACCTCTGCTGTTTGTGATGCATATAAATGATCTGGATGAAAATGTAGTCGGGTGGGTTAGTAGGTTTGCAGATGATTCCAAGATTGGTGGAGTGGTGGATAGTGTAGAAGACTGGCAAAGAATACAGTGTGATTTTGATCAGCTGCAGATATGAGCAGAGAAATAGCAGATGGAGTTTAACCCTGATAAATGCAAGGTTTTGCACCTTGGTAGGGCAAATGTAAGGAGACAGTTGATGTTAGGGCAACATCCTTAAGTGTTGCTGAGTAGAGAAGTGGCTACATAGGTTGATAAGGTGGTTAAGAAGGTTTATGGAATGCTTGCTTTTATTGAGGCATTGAGTTCAAAAGTCAAGAGGATATGTTGCAATTTTATAAAACTGGTTAGGCCACCACTGGAGTGCTGCATACAGTTTTGGTTGCTCCCCCCCCCCCCCCAATAGGAAGGATGTTGAGGCTTTGGAGAGGGTGCAGAAAAGGTTACCTGGTTTGGGGGGCATGTGCTATAATAAGAAGCTGGATTTATTTTGGTTGTTTTCTCTGGAGTGCCGGAGGCTGAGGGGAGATCTGATAAGAGGCTTACAAGATTATGAGAGGCATGGATAGAGTAGACAGAGTATCTGTTTCCCGGGGTTGAAATGTCTAATATCAGAGGGCATGCATTGAAAGTGAGAGGGAAATAGGTTCAAGGGGGATGTGAGGGTTAAGTTTTTTACCCGAGAGTTGTGGATGCCTGTAATGTATTGCTTCATATGGTGATTCATTAACAGCTTTTAAGAGACGTTTGGATAGGCATATGGATGTAAGGAAGATGTACGGATATAGACGTGGTGCAGTAGGAGGGATCATTGTTTGGGTGCTTTTGATTTGCTTTATTTAAATCTGGTTTGGCACAACACTGTAGGCTGAATATCCTGTTCCTGTGCTGTATTGTTCTATGTTTCCCATTCCTCGTGTATACTTTATACTTTATTGTCGCCAAACAATTGGTACTAGAACGTACAATCATCACAGCAATATTTGATTCTGCGCTTCACACTCCCTGGATTACAAATATTAAATATTAAAAATAGTTAAAAAGTAGTATTAGTTACATTATGAAAATTATTTTCATTATGTGAAGCCTCATGAAGTATTTGGAATAGAGCATCACCCAATGGAGTCATGGAGCTATGAAGTAACACAGCATGGATACAGGCCATTTGGCTCAAATGGTATTTAATAGAAGAATCATACTGCTGGTTCCTTAAGTTTGTTTCAGCCGGGGTGGTAGTGGGGATAAGCTTCCACTACCTACTAACTGCCCCCATCGGTGTGGGTCTCAAATAGTCTCTGACAGCCAAGTCCAGCTCCTCGTCTTCACATGTGGCTTAGCTACTAAGCCCGGCAGAGTTGTTTCTACTGACAGGAGAAAGGTCAAAGGTGGGTTACTGGCACCTTGAAAACAGTTATTTTGGGCAGATGGGGCTCGTCAGAAGTGGTTGGCAGCTCATCTAGGAGAATGAAAACTCTGACCTCAAACCTCCACTGCCTTGTGACTATACTCACTCATGGGCAAGGGTTCAGCAATAAATCCTGAGGGGAAGAATCTGAAGCTGGAGTCTGAAAAGTATTCCTACATTGAGTTTAACACTGGCAACTCCTACAGTGCTGTTGATGTCGAACTGCATCGATCTCTGCTCTTTCTTTTGGATTCATCAGCTGCATGGAGACGGGGAGCCTGCTACACGGGCAACAGTTTGCTCTTCCTATCATACTGCCTTGGCCTGCATACTGGCTTTGTATCATGTAGACAGCTGGGACACAACATCCATGGTCAACCCCGACCAGTAGAAGGCCTCTGCACAATCATACTGCACAGCAAAATCACTCATTTCTATACCTTGGAAGCTGTCATTATTGGAATTACTGCTTTAAGACCCAGAACCATAAATTGATAGATTGTAATCCTTAATTACGGTAAAGGATTACCTATTTGGGAAACAATACAATCATCTTCAATGTGAAGAAATTACTTGTACTGCCTTCTCTATTTGAATAGTTTGCTTTTGTCAAATAAAAGCAAAAAGCTGAAGGTTTTTTCTTGTATTCCATCCAACTGATTGACAGCTGTAGATTGAGGCAGTGTAAGTGAACTTTTAAGAATCTTGCTGTGTTGCAGTGATTCCGTACTCGCGCTGTGCCAATATTAATCTATTGGGTATTTTATCAACACTGGATCAGGAGGGATCTGCAATAATATTAAGTCATTCCCAGAAAGTTCTCTCCAACTTTTTGTTTCCTTTGCTTTCAAAGTACAGTGGATTCTGGTTAACTGGGACACATTGGGACCAGAACATTTTGATCCAATTAAGTAGTTGCCCCAGTTGGCCAAAATTTCATGGAAATAGTTAAAAGGGTAACAAATCATGTGTTTTAAGTAAAATACAGAACACTGCCAATAGTATACAATACTATAACTCTATGTTAGTTCATAATAATAATTGGAGGAATGAACAAAATCAGGGTGGACACCTACTGCAGATAATGAACTGCCTTCCTACAATGCTGTCAACGATTGCATCATCTACATCTTCATTTTCGTTGTAATATTCAAGATGATTGCCAATACCTTCAAATTCTTTGTAGTTCATAATGTGTTGAAGTAGTGAAATCATTTCAGTTTCACTCTTGGCTGTCTCAAAGCCTGAAAACCTGAAACCATAGTGAGCAAAATAGTTCTGAACTGACTTGCTGCTTCTTACTCGCCAACTATTAGTGACCAACATCATTGCTTTTTGAACACAAACGTACGCAACTGATCATTCTAAACACAATATAGCATCTAACAGCCACACAAGTGCTCGGGACTGCTGCTAGTTAGAACTTGTTTGCCAACAGTCTTTTGCCCCAATTAAGCGGCATAGTGTCCCAAATAAACAAAGGAAGTCCTGGCAATTTTCTCCATTACGTTTTGCTCTTTTAAGAGTTGTACCAAATAGTGGCTGACATGATTAACCAATGGCCTAATTAACAGGAATCCACTGTATATCTATCAGATTTAGCTTGACAGCATCAATATTCAAACCAAGATACACCACTTATTGCTGTACAAAAGTGTATTTAGTTTCAACTGTCTGTTGTAATGGTGTTACTTCAGTATTTTTATCAAAGTCCATAAATTATCTTCTACATTGCTGTAGTGATGGTGTCTATTTTGCAATTAACTACTGTATACCCTGCAATATTTTATTCAGGGTGGGCTGAAAGATTAGTGAGAATTTGATTGTGTACAGAACTACAACTCCTTAGGTGTGTTGATAGGGGCTTATAACGATCCTCGGTCTTCACCCAGCTATGCTTTATAGTGGTAGATTCATTTTTCTGAAAAAACATTCTCCAGTTTTGAGACATCAGTGCCTGTCATTTAAGGTTGAAATTGTGTATTGTTACAGTTGGACTGTTATTATCTTGATGTCAGAGTTGTCCACTTGCTATGAGTAGTTTTGACCTGTATTCTATTTGTATTTTTGTGAGCTCCTTCATGGAGTGAGGTATTGGCTATGTCCTGTAATAAGTTGGTATAATGATAGATTTAATCTCTGTTCATTACTTTTTTTTAAACAAAAATTTCATATAGGCATCCTTGACTCTTCAGATCCTACAGAGGATAGTAAAAACTGCTGAAAGAATCACCGGGTTTTCCCTCCCACCACTATTTGTGGTACTTGCCAGAGGCATTGTAGATGAAGTATCCAAAGCCTTGGTAAGAATCCCTACCATTTATCCCTTTGACCTTCTGGCATTGTGAAGGAGTTACAGGAGCATCAGGACTAGGACTGCCAGACTTGGTAACAGCTACTTCTCTCAAACTGAGGCTAAATCGATATCCTGCTGCTACTGAGGTTTTGTCACTAGGCCACTGAGCTGTTTATGTTTGCTATGCACTGCATGCACTTTGAATTGTATTATATTATATTAACTTATTTGTAATATTTTGTTTTATGTGCTGTGATAAGTTTTGCTGGTGCATCGTGGTCCGGAGGAACATTGTTTTGTTTGGTTGCATGTATATACAGTCAGATGGTGGTGAACCTGAACTTGAAAATGTCATGTTTGCAGTGTCTCTCACTCAGGACCTCAGCAAATTCTTATGGACACCGAATACAACCTTCTAAATGAGTGTCAATTTTCTGAACAATCCTTTTGCAACAGAATGGTGTGAGTATAGTGATTGATCCAGGACAGGCAATGTGTAGTGAGACTGCTAGCAAGGAGAAGCTGATGATGGGGCAAAATTGCAATCAACAGGATGAGCTGCAGTATAAAAGGCAGACAGTATCGCAAAGAGTGAATATAGGACTTGAAGGTGTTGTATCTGAATGCGTGCAGTATACAGAATAAGGTAGATGAGCTTGTAGCACAGTTACGAATTGGCATCACTCAATTATGGCTGGAAGATGGGAGCTGGGAGCTTAATGCCCGAGGATACACATTGTATTCAAAGGACAGGCAGGGAGGCAGAGGGGGTGCTGTTGCTCAACTGGTGGGGGGGGGGAGTGAAATTAAATCATTAGAAAGAGGTGACATAGGATTGGAAGATGTTGAATCTCTGTGAATCGAGCTAAGGAACTGCAAGGGTAAAAAGACACTGTTGGGAGTTGTGCACAGACCCCCAAATACTAGTAAGGATATGGTCTACAAATTACAATGGGAGATAGAAAATGCCTGCCAAAAGGGCAATATTACAATAGTCATGGGGATTTCAATATGCAGATAGATTGGGAAAATAGGGTTGGTGCTGGATCCCAAGGGAGAATTTGTAGAATGCCTACAAGATGGCTTTTTATAGCAGCTCATGGTTGAGCCCACTAGGGGATCAGCTATTCTGGATTGGATGTTGTGGAACAGATGTGATTAGGGAGCTTTAATTAAAAGAACCCTTGGGAGGCAGTGAACATAGTATGATAGAATGCAGTCTGAGAGTGAGAAAATGAAGTCAGATACATCAGTATTGTAGTGGAGTAAAGGGGATTAGAGATACATGAGAGAGCAGCTGACCAAAGTTGATTGGAAGGGGACACTAGCAGGGATGACGGTAGAACAACAGTGGCCAGAATTTTTGGGGATATTTCAGAAGGCACAGAATGGATACATCCCAAAGATGAAGTAGTCTAAAGGGAAGATGACACAACCAAGGTTGACAGGGAGGTTAAAGACAGCATTAAAGCAAAAGAGAGGGCATATAAATATAGCAAAAGTTAACAGGAAGTTAGAAGATTGGGAAGCTTTTAAAACCAACAGAAGGCAACTAAACAAGTCATTAAGAAGGTAAAGATGGAATACTGAAGTAAGCTAGCCAGTAATATTAAAGAGGATACCAAAAGTTTCTTCAGATACATAAAGAAGATATGAGAGTGGATATTGAACCCCTGCAAAACAGTGCTGGAGAGGTAGTAAAGGGGACGAGGAAATAGTGGATGAACTGAATAAGTATTTTGCATCAGTCTTCATTGTGGAAGACACCACCAAGATGGTGGAAGTTCCAGGTGTCAGGGCTCATGAAGTGTGTGAAGTTACCATTACTGGAGAAAAGGTTCTTGGGGAAACTAAAAAGTCTGGAGGTGGTAAGTTACCTGGACCAGATGGTGTATGGCTACGGATGCTAAAGGAGGTGGTTGTAGAGATTGTGGAGGCATTAGTAATGATCTTTAAAGTGGTTGGAAGGTGTTGCAGTCTATTGTGAAGGATGCGATTTCAGGATATTTAGAGGCACATGATAAAATAGTCCAAAGTCAGCATGGTTTCCTGAAAGGAAGATCTTGCCTAATAAGTGTATTGGAATTATTTGAAGAAATTACAAGCAAGATAGACAAAGGAGATCAGTTGATATTGTGTACTTAGATTTTCGTAAGGCCTTTGGCAAGATGCCGCATATGAGGCTACAAGCCCGTGGTATTACAGGAAAGATTCTAGCATGGATAGAGCAGTGGTTGAGTGGTAGGAGGCAAAGAGTGGGAATAAAAGGAGCCTTTTCTTGTTGGCTGTCTGCAATGTTCCCTCTAGTTTGTAATGACTAGTGTGTGAAAAATCTTGCGCCGTTCAATTTTTTTGCCAAGTGACGACAACATGTGCGCACTGAGCTTTATATTTAGAGGTATTCATTATAACAGCCAGCAAAACAATGTCAATAAGAACTTTAATCTCCTCTGCGTTTGATTGTTTCCTCTTTCGTTTATCTGTACTCTCTCAAAACATATGTAGCAATCTTGTAGCAGGTAATGAAAGATTTTCTCGTCGTAGCTTTTGCACACCATCCACACGCAATTTGCTTGCTGAATGACATCTTAGAAAGTCAAGTTTCCAAATATCAGTCCACTTCTTTTCACTTGCAAATTCTCCAGAAACTTTTCTATCATGACATTATATGCAGGTACACCGGTTTCTGTATCGTTTATAAATATTTCTTGTAGCTGCATGTTCCTGACCTCATGAGCTTTTGGTCTAGCAGTTTCTAGTGTTTCAGTAAGCCATTCCGCTTTAAATGAACTAGTTACTTCACACCCTTTGCTTCTTTGAAATTCGACTTGGTGAATTGATAATTTCTTCAATAAAAACGGTATAAATAGATCATAAGATATAGGAGCAGAAGTAGGCTATTTGGCTCATTGAGTCTGCTCTGCCATTCACTCATGGGCTGATCCAATTCTTCTAGTCATCCCCACTCCCCTGTCTTCTCCCCATACCCTTTGATGCCCTGGTTAATCAAGAACCTATCTATCTCTGCCTTAAATGCACCCAATGATGTGGCCTCCACACCTGCTCGTGGCAACAAATTCCATAGATTTACCATCCTCTGACTAAAGTAATTTCTCCGCAACTCTGTTCTAAATGGACGTCCTTCAATCCTGAAGTCATGCCCTCTTGTCCTAGACTCCCTGAACATGGAAAATAACTGCCATATCTAATCTGTTCAAGCCTTTTAACATTTGGAATGTTTCTATGAGATTCCCCCCTTCATTCTCCTGAACTCCAGGGAATACAGCCCAAGAGCTGCCAGACGTTCCTCACACGGTAACCCTTTCATTCCTGGAATCATTCTCGTGAATCTTCTCTGAACCCTCTCCAATTCTAAAATATGGAGCCCAAAACTGCACACAATACTCTGTGGTCTTAATAGTGCCTTATAGAGCCTCAACATTACATCCCTGCTCTTATATTCTATATTTCTAGAAATGAATGCCAACATTGCATTTGCCTTCTGCACCACTGACTCAACCTGAAGGTTAACCTTTAGGGTATCGTGCACAAGGACTCCCAAGTCCCTTTGCATCTCTGCATTTTGAATTCTCTCCCGATCTAAAGAATAGTCTGCCCGTTTATTTCTTCCACCAAAGTGCATGACATTACACTTTGCAACATTATATTTCATTTGCCACTTCTTTGCCCATTCCCCTAAACTATCTAAGTCTCTCTGCAGGCTCTTTTTTAAGATTGTGAGGACACTCAGTCCTCGTTTATTGTCATTTAGAAATGCATGCATTAAAAAAATGATATAATGTTCTTCCAGAATGATACAACGGAAACACAGGACAAACCAAGACTAAAACTGACAAAACCACATAATTATAACATATAGTTACAACAGTGCAAAGCAATACTGTAATTTGATAAAGAGCAGACCATGGGCACGGTAAAAAAAAAAGGTCTCAAGTCCCGATAGCCCCATCATCTCACGCAGACGGTAGAAGGGAGAAACTCTCCCTGCCATGAACCTCCAAGCGTTGCAAACTTGCCAATGCAACACCATTGGAAGCACCCGACCGCAGTGGACTCTGAGTCCGTCCGAAAACTTCAAGCCTCCGACACCGAGCACGGAGCACCATACTCTGCCGAGCGCTTTGACCCCCCTCTGGCCGCTGAGCAACAAGCAAAGCCGAGGATTTGGGACCTTCCCCTCCTGATTCTGGGTCACACAGTAGCAGCGGCAGCGAAGCAGGCATTTCAGAAGTTTTACCAGATGTTCCTCCATGCTCTCATGTCCGTCTCCATCAAATCAGGATTGTGCACGGCACCCTACTTGACAGATAACAGATATCACCTGAGTGTCCGCTGCGAGCTGCGTCGCGCCGCCATCTTCTCCTTCCTCAATACTACCTGCTCCTCCACCTATCTTTGTATCTTTGGGAAATTTAGCTACAAATCCATTAATCCCATAGCCCAAATCATTGACATACATCGTAAAAAGCAGCAGTCCCAACACCAACCCCCGTGGAACTCCACTGGTAACTGGCAGCCAGCCAGAATAGGATCCCTTTACTTCCACTGTTTTCTGCCTGATCAGCCAATGCTCCACCCATGCTAGTAACCTTCCTGTAATTCCATAGGCTCTTATCTTGCTAAGCAGCCTCATGTGCAGCACCTTGTCAAAGGCCTTCTGAAAATTCAAGTACGCCACATCTACTGCATCTCCTTTGTCTACCCTGCTTGTAATTTCCTCAAGAAATTGCAGTAGGTTTGTCAGGTGGGATTTTCCTTTCAGGAAACCACGCTGGCTTTGGCCTATCTTGTCATGTGCCTCCAGGTATTTCGTAATCTCATCTCTAATAATCGATTCCAACAACTTCCCAACCACTGCTGTCAGGCTAACAGGTCTATAGTTTCCTTTCTGCTGCCTCCCACCCTTCTTAAATAGCAGAGTAACATTTTCAATTTTCCAGTCATGCGGTACAATGGCAGATTCTATCGATTCTTGAAAGATCATTGTTAAAGCCTGCGTAATCTCTCCAGCTACTTCCTTCAGAACCCAAGGGTGCATTCCATCATGTCCAGGTGATTTATTCACCCGCAGACCATTAAGCTTCCTGAGCACCTTCTCAGTCGTAATTTTTACTACACATACTCCACTACCCTGACACTCTTGAATGTCTGGTATACTGCAGATGTCTTCCACTGTGAAGACTGATGCAAAATACGCATTCAGTTCCTCTGCCATCTCTGTGTCTCTCATTACAATATCTCCAATATCTAAATAAGCTAGTTCTAAAATCTTCAGACTCTACATTGTCAACACTGTCCACATCAGAAACCGGAAAAGGAAAGGTGATTGTGTACAGTCATGAAATATACTTAATATGCCAATGAGGTAGAGGGTGACAACCTTTTGTGTGCTGTTTAAATTCCTTTGTGCTCATGTACCTTAGAGGGAACATTGGCTGCCAGTGACTAGTGGTGTTCCACAGAGGCCTGTATTGGGACCGATCTCTTTGTTATATGTCAGTGATATGGATGATGGAATAAATGGCTTTGTCAGAGTCAAAATCAGGTTTATTATCACCGGTATGTGATGTGAAATTTGTAACTTACATTTGTTGCGAAGTTCACCGATTATATGAAGATAGGTGGAGGGGCAGGTAGTTTTGGGGAAGTAGAGGGGCTACAGAAAGACTTAGACAGGTTAAGAGAATGAGCAAAGAAGTGGCAGATGGAATACAATGCAACACACAAAATGCTGGAGGAATTCAGCAGGCCAGACAGCATCCATGGGGGTGGGGGGGGGGGGGGAGCGGATAAAGAATACAGTCGATGTTTCAGGCCAAAACCCTTTGGCAGGACCCATTGACTGCACTTTCTTCCATGCATGCTGCCCAGCCTGCTGAGTTTCTCCAGCATTTCTGTGTGTTGTGAGATGGAATACAGGGTCAGGAAGTGTATGGTCATGAAACGATAGACTATTTTCTAAATGGAGAGAAATACAAAAACCTGGGGTGCAAAGGGACTTGGGAGTCCTTTTGCAGGGTTCCCTAAAGGTTAATTTGCAGGTTGAGTCTTGGAGAGGAAAGCAAATGCGATATTAGCATTCATTTCAAAAAGGCTAGAATATAAAAGCAAGGACGCAATATTGAGACTATATAAAGCACTGGTGAGGCCTTGCTTAGCATATTGTGAGCAGTTTTGGGCCCCATAGAAAGGATGTGCTGAAACTGGAGAGGATTCAATGGAGATACATGAAATTGATTCCAGGAATAAATGGCTTGTCATATGAAGAGCATTTGTTGGCTCTGGGGCTGTATTCACTGGAATTCAGAAGAATGAGGGGTGATCTAATTGAAACCTATCAAATGGTGAAAGGCCTTGATAGTGGATTTGGAGAGGATGTTTCCTGTGGTGGGAGAGCCTCAAGACCAGAGGACACAGCGTCAGAGTACAGGGGTTGTCCCTTTAAAATGGAGATGAGGAATTTCTTTTGCCAGGGAGTGGTGAATCTCTGGAATTTGTTGCCACAGGCAGCTGGTGGGGGGGGGGTGGGGGTCCATGTCTTTATGTATATTTAAGACAGTGGTTGATAGATTCTTGATTGCTCAGAGCATGAAGGGATAAGGGGGTCGTTGCAGAAGGTAGGAGATTGGGGCTGAGAGGAAAATTGGATCGGTCATGATGAAATGGCAAAGCAGACTTGATGGGCCAAATGGCCTAATTCTGCTCCTGCATCTTATGGTCTTAAGACACTGGACATTGTAGCACAAGTTTGTAAACTGACCATGCTCCTTAGTAAGGGTAGGAGACAGAAGTTGTGGTCTTGGTTATCCTTATTTATAATGGCAAGTGGCATTGCTGAAAACCTGTCATCTCTGACCTTCGAATCCTGCTGCTTCACATCATTCATCACCTTAGTGTAGATGGTGTGTGTTGTCATTGTATGTTACCTACATTATGCACATTCTCTTGCAACTCTGCTCTTCGTGTGGCATGGTACTTGACACAGAATCTGTTACCTTTGTTCAGGGCAGGGTTTCCCAACCTTTTTTTATGCCATCGACCTCTACCATTAACTGAGGGGTCTGTGAACCCCAGTTAGGCAACCCCTGGTTTAGGGGCTGATTAGGATATCATTTAGTTTCTTTTAAATAATATTTGACCCCTCTTGCTTGTTCTGCCATTCAGTGAGATCATGTCTGCTCGGTGATAGAAATCCACGTTTCCCCTGCTGCCCCCTTTATTATGCATGTGTAGCCAAGTAAGAAATTGTGTTAAAGATGAGAAGAAAGAGCAAAGATAGAATGTAATGAAACTATGGTTTCTCAGATGATGGGACCATGAATTTTTTACATTCTGGAGGGTAGTTGCACGTATAGCTTTGTATACTCGGCCTCTTTTCCATTCTCGCTCAGCAATACTAGAGAAAGGCCAGTACAATTTCCACTGTTCTAAAATATTCATTCTTTTGTACTATTTATATGATAAACTGCAGCAATTTGGCTAGGCTTCTCAGCATCTCCTAAACCTGGTGACCAGTAGAGGAACAATGGCAGGAGGCATAGAGTTTACATAGTTTCAGCCTATGACTTTTCAATGTTCTATTTTTCTGTTCAACTGCTGTCTAATTTGCTGAGTGTCCAGCATCATTTCAGATATATTTTTTGAGCAACAATCTGTTGGAGCAACTCAGTGGATTTAGTGAGCAGTATATGTGGAAGGAAAGGAACTGTTGACACTTTAGATTGAAACATTGATAATTCCTTTCCTTCCATAGATGCTATTTCGTATGTTTTTCTCCCGATTCCAGCATCTGCCATCTCTTGTGTTTCCTCTGCAGACTATTTTTTTGCTTTTCAGTCATCACATATACGTTATCCTTGAAGTCTCACAACATCCTGACCTGGACATAATGCCACTGTTCCTTCATGGTGGATATTAATCCTGGAATGTGTCCCAAAGGCACTGCAGTATCACCTTCACCAATAGGACTGTATCAGTTTAACCGGCAACTCATCACAGTAAATGTAATTTGGGATGGGCAATAGAGGGTGGTCTGGCCCGTGAAGCCCAGATCCCATGAACAAATTTAGAAAAACACATGATATATTAAGGAGCATCTAACCCCTTACCCACAGTTCATTATTGATAACCCAACCAATGAGACAGTAACACATTCGAGGTACTATACCTGAGGAAGACAATATTGCCCTTAGGCTGAGTGCACTGTAGATTTACCAGAATTACTCCTGAACACAAAGGGTCAAATTGTAAGGCAACAATACACAAACCTGGTTAAGGGGCTTTCAAGATAGTAGGGAGGCTGGATTGGGTGGGGAACCTGGGCCAGAGATTAAACACTGTTTTCAGGACCCACATCAAATGCTGGAGGAACTCAGCAGGACAGATAGCACCAGTGACCAGTTCTGATGAAGGCTCTCGGCCTGAAATCTTGACTGTTTATTCATTTACATAGATGCTGCCTGACCTGCTGAGTTCCCCCAGTTTGTGTGTTGATCAGGAGTTCCAGCTCCTGCAGAATCTTTTGTGTTTTAAGTTTTCAGGAGTTAAGATTGGAAACATTTCTTCACGTGGGGGATGGTAGAAATCTGAACATCTCTTCCAGGTGATTCCAGGTAGGGAGGGGGGAGAGGAGGGAATGTCAACTCAGACCATGAGAGGCCTGTGTCGGGCATTTTCATGCCTTACAAGGCGCAGATTGGAAGTCTGTGTGGGGCGCCACTCCTCACACAGACACTAGAGCAATGTGTGGTTAAGTGCCTTGCTCAAGGACACAAACATGCTGCCACAGCTGAGGCTCGAACTAGCGACCTTCACATCACTAAATGGACGCCTTAACCACTTGCCCAGGTAGGGAGAGTTCATTTTAAATCTGTGATTGATACTATTTTTTAAAACCATAGGTATTGTAGAATTTGGGGAAATAGCAAGTATATGGAACTTGGTCATTGGTTTATTCTTGTCATGTACCAAAGTACAGTGTAAGGTTTAGTTTTGCACACCATCCATACAAATCATTTAATCACATCAGTACATTGAAGTAGTACAATGGAAAAGCAATTAATAGAACCCAGAATTATAGCGTAAGCAATTACAAAGAAAGCACAGTGGGCAGAAAATAAGATTCAAGGCCATGATGAGGTCAATTGTGATGTTGAGTCACAGGTTAGCCATGTCCTCTATAAATAGTAGAAGAGCTCTGAGGAGCTAGATGGTCTCCTTATTTCCTATGTTCTAGTTCCGTTTAAGAGTGCATCTCATTGGCCTGAAGTTCCATCCATAAAACCATTTTTTAAAAAAACACATAATTTTGTAGCAATCGGGAGTCAGATTGTAGATGACTTTTGAACCATTGAAAACTTCCTTGCTCAAGGAGGCTGAATTATGGTGCTCTGAATATTGTTTGTAAACTGAATTTATTTCAAGAACCAACCTTGAACTGAGGCTGAGGGATCCTTGCACTATTTGGGTCAGTAATGTTTGAGGTGCTGTACTCATCAACTAATCCAAATATGTGACCATCACTGGGTTATAAAACTACAGTGCCTATCAAAAATATTCACTTC
This sequence comes from Mobula hypostoma, assembly GCF_963921235.1. Classification (NCBI taxonomy): domain Eukaryota; kingdom Metazoa; phylum Chordata; class Chondrichthyes; order Myliobatiformes; family Myliobatidae; genus Mobula; species Mobula hypostoma. The sequence goes on from NC_086125.1 coordinate 5,371,844, forward strand.
CCTTGTAAGTTTTTATGCTTTATAACATAACATTAAATCACAGTGGATTTAATTTGGCTTATTTTGACACTGATCAACAGAAAAATACTGTTTTGTGGCAAAGTGAATATACATCCCCACAAAGTGATCTAAATTACAAATATAAAACACAGAATAATTGATTTCATACGTATTCGCCCCCTTCAGATCAGTTTTTAGTTGATGCACCTTTGACAGCAATTACTGCCTTGTCTGTGTGGATAGGTCTATCAGCTTTGCACATCTGGACACTGCAATTTCTCCCCATTCTTTACAAAACTGCTCAAGCTCTGTCAGATTATATGGGGATCATGAATGAACATCCCCTTTCAAGTCCAGCCACACATTCTCAATTGGATTGAGATCTGGGTTCTGACTTGGCGACTTCAGCACATTAACTTTGTTGTTCTCAACTGTGTAGCTTTGGCTTTATGCTTGGGGTCATTGTTTTGCTGGAAAACAAATCTTCCAAGTCTCAGTTCTCTTGCAGACTGGATCAGGTTTTCTCCCAGGGTTTCCTTGTATTTTGCTGCATTCATTGTACCCTCTACCTTTACAAGCCTTCCAAGGCCTGCAGTGAAGCATCCCCGCAGCATGATGCAGCCACTACCATGCTCACAGTAGGGATTGTGTGTTTTTGATGACGTGCGATGTTTGGCTTGCACCAAACATGACATTTAGTCTGATGGCCAAACAGCTCAAATTTGCTTTCATTAGACCATAGAACCTTCTTCCAGCTGACTTCAGAGTCTCCCATGTGTCTTCTGCCAAACTCTAGCCAAGATTTCAAGGGAGTTTTTTTTTCCCAGCAGTGGTTTTCTCTTTGCTACCCTCCCATAAAGCTGCGACTGGTGAAGCACCTGGGCAACAGTTGTTATATGTGTAGTCTCTCCCATCTCAGCCACTGAAGCTTATAATTCCTCTTGAGATGCTGCAGGTCTCTTGGTGGTCTCCCTCACTAGTCACCTTCTTGCATGGTCACTCAGGTTTTTGAGGTTGGCCTGCTCCAGGCAGATTTACAGCTGTGCCATATTCTTTCCATTTCTTGATGATTGATTTAATTGTACTCCAAGGGATATTCAGTGACTTAGAAATTTCCTTGTATTCATCTCTTGACTTGTGCTTTTCAATAACCTTTTTGCAGAGCTGCTTGGAGTGTTCTTTTGTCTTCATGGTGTAGTTTTGCCAGGATACTGACTCACCAGCAGTTGGACCTTCCAGATACAGGTGTATTTTTACCACAATCAATTGAAACACCTTGACTGCACACGGGTGATCTCCATTTTGCTAATTATGCAACTTCTAAAACCAATTGGCTGCACCAGGGATATTTGGAATCTCATATTAAAAGGGGTGAATATTTATGCAATCAATTATTTTGTGTTTTATATTTGTAATTAATTTGGATCACTTTGTAGAGATCTGTCTTCACTTCGAAATGGAAGTCTTTTTCAATGTTTAAAAAAGCCAAATTAAATCCACTGTGATTCAATATTGTAAAACAATAAAACATGAAAACTTCCATAGGGGAAGGGGGTGAATACTTTTTATAGGCTCTGTATAATTCACTGATGAGTGTGTTGGCTGGTTTCCTCATAGAATAACTTTCTGTATTATGCTGTAGCCTCGCAGTGGAATCATAATTATAGGGAGTAGTATCTTTGTGTTCCTGAGGGCTACAGTATTAACAATAGCAAAATGCTGACCAGACTTGCCAAATTCTAAAATTAAAAAAAAATGTTGGAAACAATGGACCAGGGAGCATCCGTGGAGAGAATTAGAGTTAATATTTTGGGTTGATCACCTTTCATCAATTTAAAACTAAGGCATTTAATGGAGACAGACCAGAATATTAAATCGGTTACTTGGAATAATGGCCTGGAGACACGAGTTCCAATCTCACCAGAACAGCTGGGGAATTTAAGTTCAGTGAAATATGTAACAAAAGCTTGTGTCACTTTACATGACAATAAATATAATAACCCATGTGGTTTATTAATACCCTTTGGAGAAGTAAAACTGCCATCAGAGACAGTATATAACTGTAGTCCCACAGCAATGTGTCTCATAAATACCCCAGAAAGACACCCGATTCAAAGGCAAAAATCACATTCCTTGAATGACTAATTAAAAAGGCTTACCTGTGTCGGCATCTGTGTATCGGCTTAGCGACCTTTCTGATGTCCTGTGTCCCCTTTCCCTGCGGCGATGGGTCCTTTGTGACTCCTCGGGGATGACCGGCTCCAGTGAGTAGTCATCTAGTCGAATGCCCTTGGAGCGCTGATGGCCCAGTGTGGATGCTGATCTCTTGATTGGGCTGGTGTCTTCGATGGTCTGCGATTTAAAAATGACGTGCATCACTCAAACACTTCAAAACAAAGTTATACAGCCAATATGAATGTGTGAAAAGTAACAAGATTTTGTGAAAATACATGGCATTTGATAACCTCAATATTTATACAACTGTTGAACCCAACTGCATGAAATTAATATTGTTTCTCCCTTCGATAAAAGTGCCTTGTTGTGTATTTGTATACTATAATCAATTTTGAGACAAAGTACCAGTGTTTGCATGCATTGCTATACATGCATGCCCATTTTATAAATAGAATATACCTTAGTAAAAATGTGTCATTGCTGATATTCCTGTCGTGTTTTCATACATTTAATGCAATTTTTATAAGTTATTCATTATGATATCCATCTTTGCAAGTATTCTTCTGAAATTGTACCTTTCTCCACTGAAATAACTAACGTTACTAATTCACATACTTTTCATTCTAAATTCTTAACTGTTATAAAATAGCAGGACAAGTTTCTGTTTTCCATAAATATTAAAGGCATGCTAATACATAATGAAAGTACTCGCATGCTGTGTGGGTATATAAAATAGTTGTGCACTTCATGTGCTAGTTACAAATATATTTTCAGGCCATTTATAAGCGATAATAAACTTAAGAAATACGATTAATAAAATTATTAAATATTCTTCTACAGTAGCTAAAAGCCTGTCGGTAGACATCAGTTCATTAACAGCTTACTATCACATAGAAATATAGACAACCTACAGCACAATACAGGCCCTTTGGACCACAATGCTGTGCCGAACATGTACTTTAGAAATTACATAGGGTTACCCATAGCCCTCTGTTTTTCTAAGCTCCATGTACCTATCCAGGAGTCTCTTAAAAGACCCTATCGTATCCACCTCCAGCACCGTCGCCAGCAGCACATCCCATGTACTCACCACTCTCTGCGTTTTTTAAAAAAAAACTTAACCCTGACAACTCCTCTGAACCTACTTCCAAGCACCTTAAAACTGTGCCCTCTCGTGTTAGCCATTTCAGCCCTGGGAAAAAGCCTCTGATTATCCAAATGATCATTTCCTATCATCATCTTGTATACCTCTATCAGGTCACCTCTCATCCTCCATCGCTCCAAGGAGAAAAGGCTGAGTTCACTCAACCTATTCGCATAAGGCATGCTCCCAATCCAGGCAACATCCTTGTAAATCTCCTCTGCACCCTTTCTATAGTTTCCACATACTTCCTGTAGTGAGGTGACCAGAACTGAGCACAGAACTCCAAGTGGGGCCTGACCAGGGTCCTATAGCTGTAACATTACCTCTTGGCTTTTAAACTCAATCCCATGGTTGATGAAGGCCAAAGCACTGTATGCCTTCTTAACCACAGTCAACCTGCACAGTACCTTTTGAGTGTCCTAGACCCCAATATCCCTCTGACCTTCCAGACTGCCAAGAATCTTACCATTAATAGTACATTCTGCCAACATATTTGACCTACCAAAATGAACCTCCTGACATTTATCTGGATTGAACTCCATCTGCCACTTCTCAGCTCAGTTTTGCATCCTATCAGTGTCCCACTGTAACCTCTGACAGCCCTGTACACTATCCACAACACCCCCAACCCCTTTGTCATCAGCAGATTTACTAACCCATCTCTCCACTTCCTCGTCCAGGTTATTTATAAAAATCACGAGAAGGGGTCCCAGAAGAGATCCCTGAGGCACACCACTGATTATCGACCTCCTTGCAGAATATGACCTGTCTACAACCACTCTTTGCTTTCTGTGGGCAAGCCAGTTCTGGATCCACAAAGCAAGGTCCCCTTGGATCCCATGCCTCCTTACTTTCTCAATAAAGCTTGCATGGGGCACCTTATGAAATACTTTGCTGAAATCCAAATACACTACATCTACTGCTCTACCTTCATCAACATGTTCAGTTACATCCTCAAAAAATTCAAATAAGGCACGACCTGCCTTTCACAAAGCCATGCTGACTATTCCTAATCATATTATTCCTCTCCAAATGTTCATAAATCCTGTCTCTCAGGACCTTCTTCATCAACTTGCTAACCACTGAATTAAGACTCGCTGGTCTATAATTTCCTGGGCTATCCCCATTTCCTTTCTTGAATAAGGGAACAACATCTGCAACCCTCCAATCCTCCGGTTTCCCTCCCATCCCCATTGATAATGCAAAGGTCATCGCTAGAGGCTCAGCAATCTCCTCCCTCACCTCCCACAGTAGCCTGAGGTACATCTTGTCTGGTCCCAGAGACTTGTCCAACTTGATGCTTTCCAAAATCTCCAGCACATCCTCTTTCTTAATGTCTATGCTCAAGCTTTTCAATCTGTTGTAAGTCATCTCTAACAATCGGCAAGGTCCTTTTCTGTAGTAAATACTGAAGCAAAGTATTCATTAAGTCCCTCTGCTATCTCTGCACCATTGAGGAACTGAAGAAGGCCAAATATGCACTCAAACAGGGCAGGAGCAGTGGACCAGATGGGATGCCACCAGATGTCCTGAGAACTGCGGCCTGGACGACATCTTGCTGGACATATGTAATACAGCACTGATGAAAGGCGACAAACCAGAACAGTGGTCACTCTCAAACATTATCCCAGTCCCCAAGTCTGGATCCCTCAGAAAACAGATAACTACCGCGGTATTAGCGTGACTACCTGCATCTTAGCAAAGCTGTACAATCGGATAATCGGATGATCTTGAACAGGATTCGCACCGCCATTGACCCTAAACTAAGATTCAATCAGAACGGTTTTCGGCAGAAGCGCACAACAGTAATGCAAATACTTGCCCCCCGTAGAATCATCGAGGAAGTCAAGAAGAACAACCTACCAGCCGTGCTTTCATCGATTTTCATAAAGCTTATGACTCCATTCACCGAGGTAAAATGCTGAAGATCCTGAAAGCTTACGGAGTGCCAGACCATCTACTGAGAGCAATAGAGTCCAGCTATACCAAAACCATGGCGAAAGTTGTATCACCAGACGGAGAAACAGCAGTGTTTGAGCTCCTAGCTGGTGTGCTGCAAGGAGACACTCTGGTACCCTACATCTTTATAATAGTCCTTGATTACGCTCTGCGTCAAGCTACCAAAGATCATGACAAGCTTGGTTTTACCATAAAACCAGGACGAACCAAAAGGGTCAGACCAGTTACGCTCACAGATCTTGATTTTGCAGATGACATAGTCCTGCTCTCTGACCAGATGGAGGAAGCACAGCAGCTACTGACGAAAGTGGAAATTGAGTGCAGCAAAGTTAGACTTCACCTAAACGCTAAAAAGACAGAGTACATGGTGTTTAACTGCAACGAAGGTACTCTCAAGACCGTAAAGAATGATACCATTAAGAAAGCCTTTGCAAGTACCTCGGGTCAAAAATGATGAGATCGGAGAAGGACATAAAGATACGGAAGGCACTGGCGTGGAGGGCTATGAATGACATGAAGGAAATCGAACTTGACCAGAGGGCTTAAAAGGAGTATCTTCATAGTAGTCATAGAATCCATTCTCGCATACGGATGTGAGACGTGGACACGCACCAAGACTTTGCGGAAGTCTCTAGATGGTTGCTATACACGAATGCTCCAGATGGCTCTTGACATGAGTTGGCAACAGCACATGACGAATGTTAAGCCCTATGACGACCTACCGATGGTCACCACTAAAATCGAGGTGAGAAGACTGCAACTAGTGGGACACTGTCTTCGCCACCCCGAGCTACCTGCCAGCCTAGTCATCATATGGGAGCCCAAGCATGGGAGGATGAACCCTGGGTGCCCTCCCAAGACTATGATCAACACGCTCCAAGAGGACAGTGGCGCGGCTAATGTAGATGAACTGAACAAACTGATGAGGGAGAAGTGGAGAGTCCTTCATCGTGCCTGACGCCGGCCCCCTAGGCCTGAGTCAACGTAGCAGCAGCAGCAGCAGTATCATCTCCTCTGGTTCCGTACACACTTTTCCACTGTCATACTTGATTGGTTCTATTCTCTCACGTCTTATCCTCTTGCTCTTCACATATTTGTAGAATACCTTGGGGTTTTCTTTAATCCTGCTCGCCAAGGCCTTCTCATGGCCCCTTCTGGCTCTCCTAATTTCATTCTTAAGCTCCTTCCTGCTAGACTTGTAATCTTTTAGCTCTCTATCATTACCTAGTTTTTTGAACCTTTCGTAAACTCTTATTTTATTCTTGACTAGATTTTCAACAGCCTTTGTACACCATGGTTCCTGTATCCTACCATCCTTTCCCTGTCTCGTTGGAACATACCTATGTAGAATGCCACGCAAATATCCCTTTAACGTTTGCAACATTTCTGCTGTACATTTCCCTGAGAACATCTGTTCCCAGTTTATGCTTCCAAGTTCCTGCCCGATAGCTTCATAACCATCACCTTAATTTTCTCACATTCCCACTTGATGTCCAACAACATTCTGGTAAAGATCGATGTAAACTTGAGGAACAGTACCTTATTTTCTCATCAGGCACATGACAGCCTTAGCAACCCAATAATATGTTCAACAATTTCATCATATGCCCATTTGTACTTGATATTTCCCCGGACTTCTTCAGTCAATTTAGTTCCTCATTCCTTCCAGGTTTTATCTCATTGCATTATTCATGTTGACATTTTATTTTGCTTTTTGCCCTAACAAGCTCACCCCTTTGCTCTCTCTCCTCCCCTCCCTTCTGTAAGATAATAACATTTGTCATATAGTCTTGAAAAAACATTTGCCATATAGCCTTGAAAAAAGTATTCAAACCCCAAAACTATTTTCACATTTTACAGTCTCATTTTCTAAATTTAAAATATATTGTAGGTTTGACCTAATCCACAAAACATTGTGCATCCTGTCAAATCAAAAGGAAAAGCTCCAAAACATGTCAACAATTTACTAAAGATTAAAAACCCAAATAGTGAAGATGAAACAGTATTTATCCCCCCTTTGTAATTACTACACTAACTTTTGTCAGTTGCAATACGTTACCAACTTGCTGTATTTGTTGATGTAGGAAATTGGAGGATCATTTCTTTTCAATGAATTCATAAGAATAAATACCCCTTCTCTCTGTGAGGTCAAACGGTATGGTAGATTTTCAACAGACCAAACCAAAATGAAGTCAAAAGAGTATTCAAGACAAATCAGGGAAATTATTATCTGGGGAAGGGTCAGAGACCATCTCAAAGGCACTGAACAGAAGTAAGTGCCTGCAAATGGAGGTGAAGTTCATGGCTCCATGATCTCTAATGGGGTGTATTCTGGAGCCATGGAATATAGCAAGTATTAATTTCAACAGCAGTCAGTCTTCAGATCTACATGTGGAGGGAAGTAGTTGTGACACGCAGCAGTTAATTGCAATATGCGTGCACAGGAATTGTTTATGTTTGCCAATAAGATATTTTCTCCCTCAAATTCAGTCCCGATTATGTCTCCAAAGATCAGCCATTCTGGCTGTTCTTCAGTTTGATTACTGGAGAGTTTCCAGAACTTTGCAGCCACTATAATGGGATTAAAATGTCACTGTGGGCTCAACGTATTCTAATTTACAGAGATTAATATAATTGTTGCTTGTGACCAGCACACAATGTTATCTAAATCAGTGTCCTTAAGAGCAAGAGTCAGAACGTGTATTATTTTTGTCCAAACCTCCTGTTCAATTCCTGAAGTGAAAAGTAGTGAGCGACTGAAATCAGGCGTTAATGATAAAAACAGTATCTCATTTCTAGAGTGTCTCTTCCATGTGCCAGAATCTGGTTCTGTGAGATAGTGGGTCACAGATCTGTCATGGTCTGGGTGGATGATGACTCAACAGGCTGAATAGTTTTCCACCTAAGCAACTGTAACTGTTGGGTAGAATGGAGGAGATGACATTCACAGATTTCCCATCCTGATTGAGACTGGGCAGAGGGTACAGTAATGCATCTAGTGTTGTTCTTGAATGACCAACTTGAACTCCCCACCTCCAGTCCCCAGTAATGCTCACTGGACCTCCAGTATCTGTGTTTTATTGACATCACTGGTTTTACAGTGGTTCTGATCCAGTTAGATTCTTAACCACTATCTAACAGGGAACTTGCTGACATTCTTACTGTTACTTCATAATAATGGAAAATATTTATTAAGAATGCACCCAACACTTTGATATCAGAATGCTACTAATGTAGAAATTGAATTTTGTTTGTTTTTTTCAGATGTGGTAAGGGCTTTAAATCAAAACTATTCTTCAGGCAGTTAATAATCACGGTGCATGCTTACTCGTGCTGATTTTTCAATACAGAATCATTCCCGGAACATGCAATCGTTCAGTTTATGTGTGGGTGTAAGACCCTTGCCATGCATGCTATTGAAAGGGCATATTCAGTTGTCATCAGTTTTGGGCTTTGAAACAGATTGACCCTCTAGCTTAGTGGAAAAGTATTTTGGCTGGCATGGTATGATAGTAGCCAAGAAGAAACCAGTTGCCAACATTTGGTCCAAACTGTGCTAACTCAGGAAGACCAGTACCAGAAAACAGCCCAAGGTACACAAACAGGGAGCGGACATGGTCTTGTCCACCTTGCTCTCAATCCTGAGGTAGACGTGGTGGATGGAGCCTGAGGCTTGCGACAGATCATCACTGGAGGAGTGCTTGGCAGATTAACTGAGGTGAGATATAACTGGGCAATCACTAATCCCATTAAGATGTCAGATACATTGGACAATAATTAGAGATAATCGAGTGATCAAAAATAGTTCCAAATTTTGATAAGCAGATCTCCTGTCACAAATAGATTTTAAAATAATCATAAGCACCATTAATATTTAAATATAAATTTGGGAAATGAAACTACTTAAAGACAATTCAAGGGCCATTCTCTTCATGAAGAAAATATTTAAATATTTTCTTGTGAAAGAACTATAATTGTTGCATAACTTTAGATATCATAAAAACTGTTGGATGTTTGCAGACAATTATTTTGTGGAAAAAAATCGTACCTTTCCCCACTACCAGCCCCTTGCCCCTTCAACAAATGAACATGCCCAGTAAATGCCACAATTGACAAATGAAGCCGAGACATAGACTAGAATAATTGAAACACAAAAGAGAGACTGAGACAGGGTACATACACTGAGGTTATTCCCACGGTTCCGCACTTTTCTCCTCTGCTAACAGCCACACAAGAGAGTGCATATTGAGAAGAGCAGGAAGTAAAAACACAAGACAGGAGAGAAGGCAGCGACAGGACAGACGTGACAGAAAATGGTCGCAGGAGGGCCCCCACATCGAAATGGCAGCAACGAGGATGTCCAGAGTGTGGAAAGAAGGGTACAGATAAGGACTCAGTTGGTTTTATTATTAAGTAACAAAACAAAGGAATGGAAGGAAAAAGCACAAAGGTACAACAGTTATACAATAAGCAGATAGAGCAGAATAGAACACACTAGACATTTTCATAGGTGTCAAAAAGAAGCTGATTGACTGGACTAACAGAATTTCTCCAAGTTGGATAAATGACTTTTTCTTGGGGGAGGGAGGATTTCCTGTATTTAAATCTATGAGATCATTTAAGTCCACCTGAGAGAGCAGATGAGGGAGGAAACCAGAAGGGCCAATATTATTTGAGTTCCACAATCCAACATACAGTATTTTTACATCATAGTTCACTAGGCTGCTTAAACAGTTCTATATATTTTCCCTATTAATCCTCAAGTACCTCCCTGAAAAATTTCATTAATTTCCTCTTGCTCCTCTGAGTACATGGTGACAGCTGTATACTTTTAACCCCTCATAGTATATCCAAGGAGCATTACATACTACTGAAGTACTTTTTGACATATTGTTGCTGTTATAGGAAATTGCAGACTTTGCAATCTCCTAAAGGTAGCAATGTGATAAATTCCGATAATGATACTTAGTGATAAATACTGGTTCTGGGAGAACTGTGTCTGTTCTTCCCTAAAATAATATTGTGTCCATTGAAGAGAGCAGACAGGGCTTCAGATTCATATCTCATCCAGCAGATGGCATTTCTGACAGTACTGCCTTGATTTCTGTATTTTGAACCCATAAGCTTGCAACCTACAGTGGGACTTGATCCCACAACCTTGCAACCTAAAGTTTTGGTACACAGATGTGAAGCAGGCAGGAAACTATGTAAAAATACATTTCTCCACATTTGGTATTTCAGTCAAAGAATGAAATAATGTATATGATAAAGTTGGATATCAGGCACAGTCGCATCAACATTTATAGGGGAGATTTCTATTATATCCACTGGATTTCTCCACCTAACAAGATTCTGAACTAAACCCCTGCCTGCTGAGCATGAACCATCTCTCACTATTAATTCATAGAAGAGCAAGAGAGTTCAATATTGTTGGAACCAGTTTTTTTTTACTTTTAATAAGTTGAATTAATTGTAGTTTTTATTGTAGTTTCTTTCTTAATGACATAATTTATATTTTTAACAATTTGTATCTTTAACAAACTTGTATTTTTCATAATATGTGGTAGTTTGTCTCCACTTACTGGCAGAAGGCAGTATAATGGTTTGACATTTTTCATTTTTAATTGGCTAAATATTAGCATATTATACATGTGTAATAATTGTTTTAATTCTATAGCCTCTTAATTGATTTTTTCTACCTAAGGAATTTGTTTTTTTTGAGTATATAGGCTTTTCAAAAGCACCATATTGAGCCAATAGGCTGGTCCTGGACTTATTTCCTGGCATTTACATATTACTATTTAATTATTTATGGTTTTATATTGCTTTATTTATATTCTATTCTTGGTTGGTGCAACTGTAACTATGACTACTGGACAGCTTTAATTTCTTATCTTTCATCTGCTTTGTATCAGTGTTCTTTTGATTGCTTAGTAAATGTTACTTTGTTTAAACTTTTAAAAAAATGATCATGAAGAATCAATGAATCAAAGTTTCTCACTCATTCCTGGATTCCTAAAAGAATCCAGGGATTGAAGATAACAGAACTGACAATGTTGAACCATCATTGGACATAGAGCTACTTTACATAGCTGCTTGCAGGAGCTTGCAAAATTATAGCAGTAAATACATTTCAAAAGTACTTCATTGGTTATAATGCTTACTTTCCTAACAGACTCCAGAGAAAAAGACAGTTTAAAAACCGAAATCACTGAACAATGTGATAACCCAGAATGATAGTTCTTCTCTAATTTCGAGTTGTTGGAGGTAATTGTAGAGGTAATTGCTTAGAGCAAACTAGAACAGATAATTCGTGCATTCCTGTTCTTAGTGACAAAGGTGTTTTGTTTTGGCTGAACCAAAATTCCACTGTTGTCTTTCAGTGTCTCTTTGTGCAGACAGTGCAGGAGATGTGCTCTCCAAACACTTCTTTCTTAATGCCGTCAACTTCTCGAAGTGTGTGGGAAATCCACTGCAACTGGAATGTTCTTCCTATTAATAAGTGGTGGAGATTGTGGGTTTGGGAGGAATATTGAAGTTAGTATCTCGTAATTTCATATGCTCCCAAACTTACCTTCTCTGATACAAATCCGTATCAACAATTAGTGGGTTGTGATTCAGCTGTCTAACCTTTGGACACTGACTTTCCCCCACTCTCTCTCCTTTGTAAAACCAACCTTCTTCATCAACTTTTTGCTTACCTTCCAGATAATTTTTGCAAGTAGCGTGATTAATAATATTTTACAACACAGATCAAACTAATATACTCTCTATTAATGAAGATAATTGATATAAGAAGGGTACTTAATGAGACTGCTCCAGCTAGTCCTAGCTTTAAAATTAACAGCCCATTGGAGGAAATTGTGACTATCTAGGTAAGCACCTTAATTGGCATGGACTCATTGCACTGAAGGGCCCATATCTGCTATATTGCTCTATGACTAATTATAACTGACTATGGTAGCAATTGCATTGTGGTAATGAGTTTCAAATTTCTCCTGTACACTAAAACATTTGACATGAAATGTTGGAGTTTTGTGTGTGGAAGCTTTTCCTAACTTTTGAAAGATCTAGTTCTGATTTTTTATACTCTGCTCTGAATCTTAATCTCTTAAAACAATGGTAATACTTACCTTAGCCTATTATGTCCTCACATTAATCCTTTTCCAGATTCCAAGGAAAGGAACCCTACTTTAGGGAACTTCACTTTTATGGTGAATACCATGGGACCCCCAAAATTATGATCTCCTCCTGTTCTGTTAATCTTGTGCAACGATTACATTGTATGAAAGAGCGGATTGTGGACTTCAGGAAGAGTAAGACGAAGGAACACATACCGGTTCTCAGAAGAATCAAAAGTGGAGAGAGTGAGCAGTTTCAAGTTCCTGGGTGTCAAGATCTCTGAGGATCTAACCTGGTCCCAACATATTGATGTAGTTATAAAGAAGGCAAGACAGCAGCTATACTTCGTTAGGAGTCTGAAGAGATTTCGCATGTCAACAAATACATCTGTAGAAGATTTTGAGTGTACCGTGGAGAGTACTCTGACAAGCTGCATCACTGTCTGGTATGGGGGGGGGGGGGGGGCTACTGCACAGGATGGAAAGAAGCTACAGAGAGTTGTAAATCTAGTCAGCTCCATCTTGGGTACTAGCCTACAAAGTACTCAAGACATCTTCAGGGAGCAGTGTCTCAGCAAGGCAGTGTTCATTTTTAAAGACCTCCAGCACCCAGGCATACTTTTTTCTCATTGTTACCATCAGGAAGGAGGTACAGAAGCCTGAAGGCACATACTCAGCAATTCAGGAAAAGCTTCTTCCCCTCTGCCATCTGATTCCTAAATGGACATTGATCCCGTGAACACTACCTCACTTTTCTAATATATATTATTTCTGCTTTTTGCACAATACTTAATCTATTCAATATATGTATACTATAATTGATTTACTTATTTATTATTATTTTTTATTTTATTTATTTTTTCCTCTTCTATATTGTGTATTGCATTGAACTGCTGCTAAGTTAACAAATTTCACGTCACATGCTGGTGATAGTAAACCTGATTCTGATTTTGAACAAGTGGTGAGGAGGTCTGTAGTGACATGCTACTTCCAACACAGCCTGCAGATATTTCTCCATAGTTATTTAGAATTAGGCAATTTGGATCTATGACCAGCAAGAAATTTGTTTGGACTAGCCTCACGCACTTACTGAATATGCATAGGAAGCACACTATTAAAAATCTCAAGTACTAAATGAAGAAAAAATATTCTGTACCAGTCTTTCAAAGAGGCTACTTTGAAAGACTGGTACAGAACATTCACTGAGGCATAATCTCAGAACAGATTGTTCCAGCAATGTACGTTTTGGTTGTCAATATTTTGAAGGGATTCTGCTTAAGGTAGCAAAAAGTTGACCTAGATATCTCTTTTTTTTTAAACCAGTGTGTATCTACATACGCAATGGGTTTATGATAATTCAGATGTATTAGCATCTTTGGGAGTCTTATGTAAGAGGTTATTAAGATGAATTCTATGTTTGATTAGCATCTTTGGGAGTCTTATGTAAGAGGTTATTAAGATGAATTCTGTGTTTGATTTAAAGAAAAAATACAGAGCCACAAGATCCTTTGAAGGTAGGGCTTCCCCATTTGAGAGTCCTTCTCTCCCTTCTGCTCCATGTTGTAGGATGTCCTGGTTGGCAAGCCCACTCTTCATCCGCCCTTTCATAACCTATCTCCAACAGTTTGGAACTCGAAGCCCCCATGACTGTTCACTGCATATGGTTGACGGCTCCACACAAGATTCTGCTGACTTCTCACTACTGCGGTTTAATACTTCTCTCCTTGTGGTAAACTGTGTATGTGTTGTAACTGGGTTAACTGTCTGGACACGCCCCTCTGCTGACTGCCCCTGTGGCTCCTCCCACAGTTCCTGTATAAAGGTGTTTCACCTTGCCCCTCCCCCTCAGTCCAGGGGCAGACACTCACCATGGAGGTCGTATTGTACAGTGAATAAAAGCCTTTCGGTATTTTACCTAACCTCAGTCTTTTGGAGTTATTGAAGTTGCTTCACTCCTTATCCTCAATTTCCATTCAACTCTCAACAAACCTGCACATAATTAGTGATCCTCCTAAACAAGTCAGGTGTGGGATTTCAGATAGTAGGGTTTCTGTGCATGCCATACAGATGCATGAGTTTGGCAGGGCAATCATTTGAGTTGAATGAGGAATGGAGTCACAATCCCAACATCACAAAAACCACTAAAATATGCATTTGGAAATTTTAAACACTTCGGCAATGGTACTGCTAAAGAAAACATCAGAATGAGCTCAAATTTTCAGTTGTGGTTTTTGAATCCTTTATCTAGAATGATGAGGATCCTCCCTAACAGAAATGTACAGAAGTTATGTTGAAATGCATTCAGCAAAAACAAAAGGGCTGTATAATTTCTATTCTGCATAGCCCCATGCATATGAAATGCTAAAATAATGCAAACCATATCCATAATTTGATAGGCCATTCACTCGCTACTGAGTTAGAAAATTGTGGCTTCAAGTTCTACTCTACAGATTGACTAGTGCCACTATGTGACAGCACTAGTAACCTGAGTTCAATTTTGATCTATGATCCTGTTTGGCGTTTGTATGTCTTCCTCATGAGCATGTGGGTTGCCCCCAGTTCTCTAATTTCCTCCTACATTACAAAGATGTACTTGATAGTAGGTTATTTTGTGCTGTAAGTTATCTCTAGTGTAGGTGGGTAGTAGCAGCATCAGAATGAAGATGATAGTCATGTGAGAATGAACATTACCAGCATTGACACTGTAGACTGAGTAGCCTCCTGTGAAATAGGGAAATCTGAAATGTGGGAAAAATCCAGCCTGCTAGTGCAATTGTAGTGTTGAGGGAGGTCAGAAATGTTTGGGTAATTTGTTAAATGTCTTTGTTGGAGATAAATGATCCCATGGAACCTTGCTAATGAAGAGCAAGGGGGATTATCCTACTTACCTGTTCAATTATTCATCTACTAGATAACGTTATGAAAACAAATCTGGCTGTTATAACATAGCTGTTTGTGGAAGCTTGATATGCTCAGATTGGCAGTTATCACATTGCAAACCATACTCCATTAGATGTTAATCAGTTTGCTACATACATCCTCCTTAATGTAAGACTGAGTTCAGTTGTGGTCAATTCAGGTGTCTGGGTCAGAACCTGCAATAAAGTGTTTGAGAACTATCTTAAGTACTGACACATACTCTTGTAAGAGCTTGCAAGTCCAGAACTCCAAAGTTGGGAAATGGAGCAGTTGTAGCTACGAATTCTCTGCCATGGTGGAGACAAAGCCAAGGTTAAGAGAGAAAGGAAAACATCTTAGGAAAACTGTTGTGAAAAATGTTCCCATAGGGGCAGAGATGACAGAATGAGAGGAACCTCATTCTCCCAGTTTTTACTAGTTTACAGACCTTTCAAGTGTGTTTGTTCCTTTTCTCACATTTCTGCTCTTACTCTTACTCAGAACAAGAGGGTTTCTCTTATCCTTACCTTCCATCCTACCAGCCTCCACAATCAATGAATAATTTTCCATGATTTTCCCCTACTTACAATGTGATGCTATCATGTACCCTCTTCTCCCTTGCACGTTATGCATTTCCTCTGCATCTCCCTAGTTCACTCTTTCTTGTCCACAACACTTATCTCAGCATTTTTCCTTGCACCCAAAAGGGACTCAACATTGCCCCTTTCACTTCTTCTCTTCTCACCATCCAGAATCCCTTTTATGGAGAAGCAGCAATTTAATTGTATTTTTTACAATGTAATGTATTGCATTTAATATTCATAATGTAATCCCAATATTAGAGGAATGCACTTTGGCTGACTGCTGGGAAGAATGCTTACATTCATTTCTTGAGGGTGTTCCTGAGCATCTAGTTATGTATCATTTGAATTTTCCGTCCTATTCCCATCAACATCTTAAACTGTTCCAAAAAAAGCCTCCTGTAAACTTGAGATTCAGCCTCTCATCTAACAGTTAATGCCATTAAAGCCCTAGTCAATTTTAAATAACGGGGCATTTCAGTTTGTTTTAAACTGGTCAGTTCTGGTGAAACATCAACACAAGTGTTTCCAGCAACTAAAGTATTTTGATATCTCATGATTACATCGTTCCTTTATTTTCATTTTCTTCTCTCATTCATCATCTTCTATTTACATCTCCTCCAGAGATTTGATGAGATTAATAATCAGCACCCTCTGTTGGCCAGCACCACCATCACTTGTGTCTTTCAGTCTCTTTTGATCAACACCCAATCACAGGCATTTCTTTTAGGTTCTCCACACTCCCTTCCTTCTCTGTAAATGAAAATATGGTTTATTTCTAACTTTTTCTGGTTCTAATGAAAAAAAATTGAACTGTTAACTGTTTTTTCTCTTAGGTACTGCCTGACCTACTGAGAAATTTGAGTATTTTCTGTTTTTATTTCAGAAGGTAGTAATTCTGAATGATTTAGCAGGGATTTGTCACAGTACTTTTGATCCTTACATGTCATTGTAACCTTACCATCATCACTTATCATAAGACTTAACAGTTAAGTATTGGCATCTGGCCCTTCAGACCTGTTCAGTCATATCTGAAGGTTATGCCTTGATCCCAATGTCCAGTGCTATTTTCATATCCCTTTATGTAAGAGGTGACATAGGATCAGAAGGTGCAGAATCTTTATGGGTTGAGCTAAGAAATCACAGGGGTAAAAGGCCCCTGATGGCAGTTGTATACAGGCCTCCAAACAGTTGCAGTGATGTGGAGTACAAATTACAACAGGAAATAGAAAAGGCTTGTCAGAAGGGCAGTATTATGATATTTGAGGGGGATTTTAACATGCGAGTGGATTGAGAAAATCAGGTCGGCACTGGATCTCAAGAGAGAGAATTTGTAGAATGTCTGTGAGATGGCTTTTTAGAACAGCTGGTTGTTGAGCCCACTAGGGGATCGGCTGTACTGGATTGGGTATTGTGTAATGAACCGGAGGTGATTAGAGAGGTTGAGGTGAAGGAACCCTTAGGAGGCTGTGATCATAACATAATTGAGTTCACTGTGAAATTTGAAAAAGAGAAGTCGAAATCTGATGTGTCGGTATTTCAGTGGAGTAAAAAAAATTATAGTGGTATGAGAGAGGAACTGGCCAAAGTTGACTGGAAAGGGACACTGGCAGGAGGGATGGCACAGCAGCAGTGGCTGGAGTTTATGTGAGAAGTGAGGAAGGTGCAAGACAGGTATATTCCAAAAAAGAAGCCATTTTTGAATGGGAAAAGGATGCAACCGTGGCTGACGAGAAGTCAAAGCCAGAGTTAAAGCAAAGGAGAGGGCATACAAGGAAGCAAAAATTAGTGGGAAGACAGAGGATTGGGAAGTTTTTAAAAAGCTTACAAAAGGTAACTAAGAAGGTCATTAAGAGGGAAAAGATGAATTATGAAAGGAAGCTAGCAAATAATATCAAAGAGGATACTAAAAGCTTTTTCAAGTATATAAAGAGGAAAAGACAGGTGAGAGTAGATTTGGACCGATAGAAAATGATGCTGGAGAAATTGTAATGGGAGATAAGGAGATGGTGGAGGAACTGAACGAATATTTTTCATCAGTCTTCACTGAGTAAGACATCAGCAGTATACCAGACACTCAAGGGTGGCAGGGAAGAGAAGTGTGCGCAGTCACAATTACGACAGAGAAAGTACTCGGGAAGCTGAATAGTCTAAGGGTAGATAAATTTCCAGGACCAGATGGAATGCACCCTCGTGTTCTGAAGTAAGTAGCTGTGGAGATTGCAGAGGCATTAGTGATGATCTTTCAAAAGTCGATAGATTCTGGCATGGTTCCGGTGGACTGGAAGATTGCAAATGTCACTCTGCTATTTAAGAAGGGGGCAAGGAAGCAAAAAAGTAAATTATAGATCTGTTAGCTTGACATCGGTGGTTGGGAAGTTGTTGGAGTCGATTGTCAAGGATGAGGTTACGGAGTACCTGGAGGCATATGACAAGATAGGCAGAACTCAGCATGGTTTCCTTAAAGGAAAATCCTGCCTGACAAACCTCTTACAATTTTTTGAGGAAATTACAAGTAGGCTAGACAAGGGAGATGCAGTGGATGTTGTATATTTGGATTTTCAGAAGGCCTTTGACAAGGTGCCACACATGAGGCTACTTAACAAGATAAGAGCCCATGGAATTACGGGAAAGTTACATATGTGGATAGAGCGTTGGCTGATTGGCAGGAAACAGAGAGTGGGAATAAAGGGATCCTATTCTGGTTGGCTGCCGGTTACCAGTAGTGTTCCACAGGAGTCCATGTTGGGGCCGCTTCTTTTTACGTTGTACATCAACGATTCAGATTATGGAATAGAATAGATGGCTTTGTGGCTAAGTTTGCTGATGATACGAAGATAGGTGGAAGGGCCGGTAGTGCTGAGGAAACAGAGTCTGCAGAGAGACTTGGATAGATTGGAAGAATGGGCAAAGAAGTGGCAAATGAAATACAGTGTTGGAAAGTGTATGGTTATGCACTTTGGCAGAAGAAATAAACGGGCAGACTATTATTTAAATGGGGAGAGAATTCAAATTTCTGAGATGCCACGGGACTTGAGTCCTCGTGCAGGATACCCTTAAAGTTAACCTCCAGGTTGAGTCGGTGGTGAAGAAGGCGAATGCAATGCTGGCATTCATTTCTAGAGGAATAGCGTATAGGAGCAGGGATGTGATGTTGAGGCTCTATAAGGTGCTGGTGAGAACTCACTTGGAGTACTGTGGGCAGTTTTGGTCTCCTTATTTAAGAAAGAATGTACTGATGTTGGAGAGGGTACAGAGAAGATTCACTAGAATGATTCCAGGAATGAGAGGGTTAACATATGAGGAATGTTTGTCTGCTCTTGGACTGTATTCCTTGGAGTTTAGAAGAATGAGGGGGGACCTCATAGAAGCATTTCGAATGTTGAAAGGCATGGACAGAGTGGATGTGGCAAAGTTGTTTCCCATGATGGGGGAGTCTAGTACGAGAGGGCATGACTTAAGGATTGAAGGGCGCCCATTCAGAACAGAGATGCGAAGAAATTTTTTTAGCCAGAGGGTGGTGAATCTATGGAATTTGTTGTCACGGGCAGCAGTGGAGGCCAAGTCATTGGGTGTATTTAAGGCAGAGATTGATAGGTATCTGAGTAGCCAGAGCATCAAAGGTTATGGTGAGAAGGCCGGGGAGTTGGACTAAATGGGAGAATGGATCGGCTCATGGTAAAATGGCGGAGCAGACTCGATGGGCTGAATGGCCGACTTCTGCTCCTTTGTCTTATGGTCTTATTCCCTTAATGTCAAGGTTGAATAACCTTGGGAGGAGAAGATGGCAGCACGCCTGCGTGTGCGCAGCCCTCCGGTGAAAAATGATATCGTATCTGTTAAATAGGGGCCGTGGACAATTCTGATTTGATGGAGAATGGACGTGAAAGCACAGAGGAACATCTGGAGAAATTTCTGAAACTCTTGTTAGCTGCTGTCGTTACTGCGTGGTCGGGAATCTTTCGGAGGGTAGGCCTCAGAATCCCCGTCCTTGCCTGCTTTTGGCGACCGAGAAGGAGGTCAAGTTGTTCGGACAGAGATGGCGCTCAAGTACTCTGTGTCGGAGAGCTGATCAGAGCTCGAAGTTTTTGGATGACTCAGAGTCGGATTGTGGTCGGCATGGCAGGGAGAGTTTTTCTTCCTTCTCCAGTCTGCGTGAGATGTGGGACATTTGAGAAACTTTGAACTTTACTGTGCTCATGGACTTCTTCATCAAGTTATGGTATTGTTACACTGTTGTAACTATATGTTATAATTATGTGGTTTTGTCAGTTTTTTCAGCCTTGGTCTGTCCAGTGTTTTGTGATATCACACCGGAGGAAATATTGTATCATTTCTTAATGGATGCATTACTAAATGACAAGAAAAGAGAACCACGTGTCTTCATAATCTAAATTCAATGTGCATGCCTGTATAGCTCTCTGGAATGGTGAACTCTGGAGATTTAGTTCTTGCTGACTGAAGAAATTTCTCTACCTCAGCCCTAAATAGCCTAAATTTAATACTTCAACTCTGATAGCTGGTTCTAGACTCCTCAACCAGTGTGAATATTCTCCTTGTAGTCGCCCTATAAAGCCATAAAATTGGGGGGGGGGTGGAAATCAAGTTTCAGTGACTAACTTCTCAAATTTCTAAATTTAATGGAATATGGGCCCAGCTGATTCACCCTCTACTCACGTGGCAAACACATCATGCCAGGAACAATCTAGTGAATCTTGCACACCCTCTCCATTATGTACATCCTTTTTTAGGTAAGAAGATCACACTGAACATCATACTCCAGGTATAGCTTCACTAAGGTACTACTTAGTTACACTGATATGCTTCTGTAATAAAGACTGACATTATATTTGCCTTCCTAATTGCTTGCTGTTCCCAATGATGTGCATACGAGGTCAACTGGTCTATCTAAATATCAACATTTCATTTAAAAATTTACTCTGCTTTCCTTCCATGCACCAAAATGAAATAACTCACTTTCACATTATATCCCATTTGTCATAGTACTTGCCCATTTACTTAATTTAATTTATTTTAAACTAGCATACTCTTAGTTACTCACAATCCCAGCTAATTTAGCATCATCATTTGGAAGTATGACGTTTTATTCTATCAACCAAATTAATTAAAATAGTTTGTGAATTGGTGGGTCTGAGTGCCTATCTGTATGGTAACTCCAGAGTTATAGCCTAGCACTCTAGGAAATGTACATTTATTCCCTCTGATGTTGGTCTAACAGGTGGTCAGTTCTCTGTTTCTTTTGTTTCTTCTTGATTGTAGTGTTACATTTATTGGCCACCATCTGAGTGGATTATTAGTTACTGAAGGCCATTCACCATGTCAGAAGTCTAGTCAAACCTTAAGTGTCCTCTGTCAATCATCACAAAACAGATGCTTATCACACGTTTAATGTTGGTAAGTAGGACGCTTTCCCTATTGTAGGAATGTCTGTGAAACTAAAAAAGAACTGAAAACATGCTGAAGGGAAAAAAGCAAACAATTTCTTTTTTAACTCTAACAATCATCCCACTTTAACTCTTTCAGTGTTGCATTTGCCAAGGAGAACACCTTTATTTAAAAGGAGTATTCCTACTCTTGGTTGTATTCCTATTCAGCATTTGAGATCTCACTCTTTCACTGCATAAGTCAGAGTTCAGGTCTCAATGCACTGCACTAAAATGTTGGTTCTCTGCTTGGCTTGACAGGTGAAATTTTCAACAAAAATTTCCAAAAATCAAAATATCTTCCCAGATAGACCCAGCTAATGCTCTCCCTACAAATCAATAGTTTCCAGTAGAAATTGTATTCTATTTCTGAAGTTGAATTCCACCAAAATCAAGAGCGTAACATTTCTGAAGTGAAAAATAACCTGCCAGAAGAACTTAGCAGGTCAAGCAGCATATGTGGAGATCAGTTTTTTGGGTCAAAGCCTGAGGCAGGATTTTGACCTGAAATATCGACTATTGCTTTACCTCAACTAAGTTCCTCCAGATTTCATCATCTTTTGATGCTGTTTGACGGCTCTGAGCCTGTACTTGCTGGAGTTTAGAAGAATAAGTTGGTGATCTTATTAATACCTATTGAATATTGAAAGGCCTAGATAGAGTGGATGTGGAGGAGATGTTTCTTATAGTAAGGGAGTCTAGAACCAGAGGGCAGAACCTCAGAATAGAAGGATTTACCATTAGAACAGAGATGAGTTACAGTTTCTTTAGACAGAGGGTGGTGAATCTGTGGAATTCATTGCCACAGAAGACTATGGGGCCCAGTCATTGGGTATATTTAAAAGTGGAGGTTGATAAGTTCTTAATCAGTAAGGATGTTGAACGTTATGGGAAGGAGGCAGGAGAGGGATAATAAATCAGCTATGATGGAATAGCAGAGCAGCCTTGATAGGCCAAATGGGCCAATTTTGCTCCCATGTCTTAAGGCCTTGTAGTCTTATCTGCTGTCTCTTGTGTCTTCAGATTTCAGAAGTGAATAGCAATTTGGGAGCTGCTGCCTAATCCTAGTTATTGAGGATAAATTCCTTCCCATTTATTAGTTTCTAGCTTTTGTGGGCATAAACTGAAAGAACAATTCCTTTCGGCTTATTTTGGAACCTAATGATTTCTCCGGTAATGCTTTTGGGTGTGTACTCATTGGCATAGGTCACATTGAAAGAGTTATATTAATGGCACGCGATAGAGGACGCAGCAGAGTAAGTCTCACTGAGCTCACTTGGTTCCCTGCTGGTAGTCGTGGCATGGAGGATGCTCGACTTTGGCCTTCCATCGGGAGATAATGGTCGCTGTCCGAGTAGGCGTCCCTCCCCATTTCTTGCATCTCCACAGCCTGCAAGACAAAGCCAAATTTGGGGGGGTATTAAAGGGGAGGAAACATCAGCTACAGCTGTACTTGAGTGAGCCAGAAGGCTCCTCGTACTCTCTGCTGCTCCTGAATGTGTGTTTGCCAGGTGTATACTCCATCACCTGCCCAATGTGTTCACAGAAACAAACTTGAAAGGAGAGGGGAATTTTTGATTGGTGCTTCCACCAGATAATTAGCCTGCACACTGATTGTTTAATTTTCATCATTAATGGGAAGTTGGCAAGGCCAGCTTTAGTTGTTCTTTGCCAACTAACAAGGAACGGATGAACAAGGCTATTCAGCCCTTCATGCTTATTCAATGAAATCCTGGTTGACTTGAGATCTAACTTATTACACCCTCTAGAAAACAGGATATGTATTACTTCAAAATTTCCAGTCATTCCCCATTTACTTAGTGCTTGTGGTTCTTGAAGATCCATCAATTTTATATTTAAAATTGACAGCTGAGTCAGCAGTTATTAGGGAATCATGATGCAGCTGTGTTTGTTTCACTCAACTTGGCTGGACCCTTGGAGGAAGAAGAATGGTTGATTTTGCTGCCTTTTGAGAAGGTTTTGTTGAGATGTTTTCTTGAAATGCTGCAGTTCCTAAGGTGATGATAATACTCCATAAAGATATTTCTTGAGTTAATTTTGGAATGAGATATGCAGGATAAAGAAGAACTTTATAGCAATGACATTGGATAAATTTGTAGCAATGAATCAGTATTTTCAATGAGTCTTGTATCCTCACCATCATTTTAATTGGGTGCCTGAACAGGTATAGTCACTGTCATTACTAAGGCCTCGATATTTTCAACTGATTTAACTATTTACAACATATGATAAACTTTTAACTCATTGGCTTTGTAGGGCTATTGAAAATTTCACCATCTTCTATCTTCAGTAATAGTGTAGAACACTTTCAGATCAGGCAAAATGAGGGTTCAATTTGGAGTTATGCTCTCTCCCTTTCTGTCACTCCCACAACCCAGTTGTCCACTATTCTTCATTAACTTTAGTGTTAATATTAGCTCCGTTATGTAAAAGACCCCACAATACTGGTCTGGAGATCACTATGTGGGCTTTCCATAGTGCCTTGGTCCAATTTTTATTCTTGAATCAACATCTCAAAAACTAGCCATCAGTTTATCTAGTCCTAAATTGGCTCATCACCACCTTCTGAAGGGCAGTTAGGGATGAAGATTAAACATTGATCACCAGTGACGTACTGTACATATCCCCAGAAAAGGAATAGTTAAAAACAAAGTTGCCTGCACCATTTTGTGAAACACAAGTAACTACACTTAAAGAAGTACTTCACTGGATGTAAAATCTTCTGGACATCCTGCGGCTGTCAAAGTTGCTACAGAAAGGCAAATCTTTTTGCTTCATTAATTTTTGTCTTTTGCACCCCACTAAAGGATTGTTCTCTCACTTTGACCAATAATATCAATGGCATGTATGTTACAGGAAGAATATGTTGTTTCCTGACATGCTATCCCAAATACCTGAACAAAATGCTTGATGACAATCACCTGCAGTTGTTTTCCTTTCTCTTCTTCACAGCATTCCGGCACTCCATACAGATTTTAGAGTAGTTTGCCTTAACTTTCATTCAGTTTTATGTAATGTATTTGTTGATTTGCATGTGAGTTGCTTTGTGTAAGGGAGACCCAAAATGGGCTGGATGACTGCTTTGTGGAATCCATACAGTGTGTTAGTTCGACTATTACACACCTCTCTCCCTGTCTGAAACACCACCGCTATTCCAATGAACCTTCAAGAGGACCAAAACCTTGTAGGGTTTAGAGGCTCGCATGCCTCGATGGCCTGGAGAGCTATGTTGGCTGGAGTCAGGGCCTTGTGCTTTGGCTGTTGGCAGGGTCTCCTGTTCCAAACAGGTCAAAGGGCAGTGATCCATCGGTCTTCCAGGTTCGGGGGTTCAGCTCAGGGCTAATGCGCTTGACTGGTCAGAAGTATCGTTACGGAAACAGCAATGATGAATCCTTCTATATCTGTATGTGACCATATGGACAGGCAGAGATGGAGGGACCTGCATTGTTTCCCAATTCCAATGAAGGGCAGTGCATTCTAAAGTAATGTGACCTCATTTTTACTGTAGGCACATGACAACTTCTAGATTCAATGATTTTGATTCTACTTCACCCATTGTCTTTTGTTTCTAGACTCTTCTGTTCCCTAATCTCACCTGCTTTCACTTCCACAAAACAACAGATTTCACAACATGCATTAGTAGTAATAAACCTGAATCTGATTTATTTCACCTCCCTTTAAAGCACCTAATCTCTCCTGCCCCCGTCCCATTGCAAACCTTCCCTTTTGTAGTGTCCTCCACTACCTGCTTCCTCTTCATGTTTCTGACTTTTCACAGTTCTGATGGAAGCTCATTGGTCGGAGAGAATTCTGTTTCTTTGTGTCTGACCTGCAAAGTATTTACTGAATTCTC
Organism: Mobula hypostoma; assembly: GCF_963921235.1. Lineage (NCBI taxonomy): Eukaryota > Metazoa > Chordata > Chondrichthyes > Myliobatiformes > Myliobatidae > Mobula > Mobula hypostoma. The sequence continues at coordinate 5,397,040 of NC_086125.1, forward strand.
TGCATTATGGAGTTTCACAATGTTGCTAACAATATTACATTCAATAAGAACATAACTGGTATCTACCTCACTATTAGTTTCCTGTAATAACCCCTTGTTTCCCTCAATATCTAAAAAATCTATCATCCTTATTTTAAACATACTCAAGTCTTCACAGTACTCTTTGGTAGAGAATTACAAAGATTCTCTACCCCCACATGTAGAAATTTCTGATTATCTCTGTTCTGAATGTTGAGTGTCCAATTTTATGGAAAAACACAAAATGCTGGAGGAACTTGGTGGGTTAAGGCAGCATCTATGGAGGGAAAGTGTTGGCGTGTGGCCAAGTGGTCAAGGCGTTGGTTTAGTGATTTGAAGGTCGCTAGTTCAAGCCTTGGCTGAGGCAGCATGTGTGTCCTTGAGCAAGGCACTTAACCATACATTGCTCTGCGACGACACTGGTGCCAAGCTGTATTGGCCCTAGTGCCCTTCCCTTGGACAATATCGGTGGCGTGGAGAGGGGAGACTTGCAGCATGGGCAACTGCTGGTCTTCAATACAACCTTGCCCAGGCCTGTGCCCTGGAAACTTTCCAAGGCGCAAATCCATGGTCTCATGAGACTAACAGATGCCTATATGGAGGGAAATAAACAGTTGATTTTTTTAGGCCAAACCTTTATCTGCCCAGATGAAGGGAACCTAAAATGTTGACTAAACTGTCATTTCCCTCCGTAGATGTGACCTGACAGGCTGAGTTCCGCCAGCATTTTGCTCCAAATTTCCAGCATGTACAGTTTGACTTTAGTTTTATTTTAGGACCTTTTCCCCAAATTCTAGGCACCCAACTCCATTCCTTCATCTACCTTGATAATCCCCAATTAGTAGATCTTGACTTTTCATTTATTTTATTTAGAGATACAGCACTGGTAACAGGCCCTTCTGGTCCAACGAACTCTCGCTGCCCAATTACACCCATCTGACTAATTAACCTATAACCTTTGTCTTTGGAACGTGGGAGGAAACTGGAGCAGGTGAAAGAAACCCATGTGGTCATGGGGAGAACGTACAACGACCAAATGGAATCCAGGTCACTGGTGCTGTAATAGTGATATGCGAACTGTGCCACTGCCACCCCATGTCTACAGATCCTCTCTCTAGTTCACTTGCTACCTCCCCCATCACCAGCAATGCCCAGGTAATGCTAGAAAATAAACAGTGTTATGAATCAAACCACATGAATGTTATCCTGATCAACACTAACAGGAACAGCCTCCTTCTATCACGTGTACATTAAAACAACTCTCATATTTGCCTGCATTACAACGTTCAATGCATTTCAAAGTACTTCACCCCATCTGTAGCACTTTGGTATGTTTACAAGAGATGTGACTAGGTGCTATATAAGCAAGTTTTTAAATTAGGAAAAAGTGATGAGGCTTAGGTGTGTTATATATCTAGATTAACCAGTGAATCATTCAGCAATTCAGCACTTGATGTCTTGGGTAACAAATTAGTAAATATTTTAAGTGCGCAACCACCAACTTGCATTAGACTTGTAGAAAGCAGCCAGGTCTGGATTTTTTTGTTAATAACATGACTGCGAACAACAGCCTATGGAGAAATTCTAATTTTTAAATAATGGCATTCACCATTATCACTCCAACAATAACTATGGCATTCTTATGCATAGGTTGAATAATTCATAAATCTTAGCAATTCTTTGATTCAAAATTCCTTCATGAGGTGTGTTTGCAGCCTTGTGCACTCAATTCAAAAGCAATCATTGGAAGTTTACAAACTAGATGTTGCACTCAAACCTGAACTGAAATCATAATCGTGTCCTTATCCCAGGTCCTGCCAGGTAAAGTATCATGTCCAAAAATTTGACTTTTAGTAACAATCTACTGGAACAATTCAGTTGGGGGGGTGGGAGGAGAGAGCATTGTTAATGATTCGCATTGAGACTTTACATCAGGACCCCTCCCTCCAGATATGCTGCTTAACTGGCTGATTTCCTCCAGGTTGTTTATAGCTCCAGATTCCAGCATCTGGAGTCTCTTGTGTGTCTTTAGGTACGTACATTTTAATTCACTTGCATACAAAATACTATTATCGATGATATTTCAGCATATAAACAAAAATACTCGAGTATTTGGTGGCTCAGGTTGTCCTCAAACTGAAATGTTAAATCTGCTTCTCTCTCCAGAGCTGCTGCTTGATCAGCTGGATATCTCCAACATTTTTGCCCTTATTTGAGATTTCCACTGTACGTGTTACTTTGCTTTTCAATTATTGCACTTTTTATGGGCTGTGAGAATTCTTTACTTAGGTAGCCAGCCAGCTACTACTTCTAATGACACCAAGGAATTCATTTAGCCCATGGGTCCATTTTAGCTGTAAGGATTACCAGCCTATTAGTTCCTTATTTGCTGTGGTCCTGTGACTTATTCTCTTTCACATATGCCTTCAACTCCCCTTTGATATTTTTTGTGCCAATTACCTGAAGTGCTTCATTACATCACAGCCACTGAGCGTGAATTTACACCTAGGGAAATTCATTGCCAGAAGACCACTACATTATCATGGGCAGGCTTTTGTTTGACTTCAGCTCATTACTGACCACAAATTCTAGGCCATCCAATCAGGTATGCATGGCAGAGGAAGCCACTGTCATTCAGAAGTGCTGTTAATGAACTTCTCTCAAACTGGATTTCTGTGTGGATGGCCACTGACCGCTTGATAGAAATGACTACAAGAAATAAAGTATGCTAATTAATTCTGCAGTATTAAGTAATGCAACTTGAGATATGTTCTGACAACCTGTACCTGAGAGTTTGGCCGAGTGTCTTCTATCTCCTCAGATCGACCTCTTTCAGGACTCCATGCCCCCGTCTGCTGAAACATTTTTTGAGCTCGATCTGTGACCCAAGATTGACTCTCCTTCATAATCCCATCCTGTGGTCTTTGGGCAGAGGAATCATGCCTTTAGTAAGGACATCAGTACACATAATAATGAAACTAGTCAATACCAGGCAGAACATCTTAGTACATCACCTTGCTTGTGAGATGTTAAACAGAAGCTTCAGGGAGCAATAGTGTATCCTTCTACACTGGAACACAGAAATTGACTTAAAGAGAAGTGGCGCTTCTCATGGATGTTTCTCAGGGTAACAATCATAGCAAAGAATATGGAGGAAACAATGTGCAAAAGTTAATTGAAGGAAGCTACCCTTTCTAAAGCAATACATCCTACACCCTCATTCAGCTGATCTTGTGATTCATCAAGGTGAGGGGTGAGTGCCAAATACTGTGACATTTTCTGAAACCAATAGGAGTGTTTAGAAACAATATAAAGCTCTCTAGCCAGTATCTGACTATAGACCATTTCCCAAAGGCCATTTCTACTACGCTGCCCATTGCCTCATATGAGGTGGAGAATTAGAGGGTGGCTCTAATCCTGCCTAGTTGGAGGTGGACTTCGGACTCCATTCCATTGCCTTCAAGGAACAGCCATTGCACAGTTCACTGCAGAGAGGGTGTAGGCATGATCGAGTCTGTGTATGTCTGTGTGTGTGAACTAACTTCTTGTGGCAGGGCCTAGTCACTATTGGACCTCTGTGCATGAATTATTTCAAATGAGGTCACCACTGCAGTCCGGACGGAGTAAAATCGTGGTCGGATGGCAAAGGCCTTCTTCAGAACTGGGTGAAAGCTTTCATTTTGCAGAGAAACCTGAATGATTGATTTAACATGTTCCCCTTGATTGATCTGTATTTCTATTGAAGTATGTTACTGGGTGGCTGTATTTCCATTTTGGGAACTGTTCATGTTTACAATCTTATTGTAAATTTGGGAAGATTTGCATTACAATTGGTGATACAAGTGGAAACACATGCTCAAAAGGCATTCCTCAGTTTAGTATATTTAGCCTCTTATTTCTATGCAACTGTTTATATATATATTTCCTACATTTTGCAACAACTATGCTTTGAGTATTTCATTGGGTGATATAGACAATGGCATCTGCTTTTTATAATAAAGTGTGCACATGCGAAGGGTGCATTAGTCGAGTCAGAGTTACACAGCATTGAAAAAGGCTCTTTGCCCAAACTGGTCCATGCTGACAAAGAACCCCAAGGTAAACAGGCAGACTGGAGTGTTTCAGTTTGAGATTGAGGAAATTGTGTAATTAGTATCACTGTCTTAATGAGGAAGGAAAATAATGAAAATTCATTCCTCTGGTACACTAATTACTTGGGCCTTTTATTGGCTCCATACTACCTCCTGCAAGCTTTTGCCTCTTGCTTTTTGTTAAGAAGATTGGAAGGTTTAAAAGCAAAAAGGAGAATTTTCGACTCCACATGCTTGGAGAGCCAGTATAATAAACATGGATAGAATTAATAGGAAAGCAGAAAACTGTACTGTTTATTCCCTCATAAGGTGTGGGCCTGTGGTGGCAAGGCGTGCTTTTATAGTCTCCCGAACTGTACTTAAACTGAATAGTTTTCTGGGGCAGTTCAGAGACAACCTTATCCATGTAGGCCAGAGTAGCTTATGATGACAGATAGTATTCCCTGAAGGACACAAATAAGAAGTATTTTTTTTTCTGGCAACTCGGTAGTTTCATGCGTAAAAGTTGGAGTTGGCTCCTTTTGGTAATATCATAGAGGATTGTCACTGGCCATAGAACCAACCAAGGAACTTCTGGTTTTAGCCAACTCTGAGAAAGCCACTTCTGGCAGCCATAACAACATCTGGTTATGTGGCACCTTTAACAATTTCTAGTGGAACTCGCATCATAATCAGCACTCAGCAAACTGATACCTGTGGTGGCAACATCCACACACTAGAGAGAAGGGCCGTGGAATTAGGATTAGATACAGCAGGGTGGGAGAAGGCTCGTTGGGAGTGTAAAACCGTATTTACAGTTAGTCTTCGTGTTATTGCTCTGCAAATTTTATGCATGGGTTTGAGATTTAATCCAAGATCATTTGGAAATGTGGAACTCTATTCAGATATAGACTGACATAATCTCAGTCTCAGTGGAAAGCTGCACTATCTTGGATTAAACAGAAATGACTCTTAAGAGTGTAACAGCAGAGATGCATGCTTTGGAGCATAAAAGAATTTCTCCTGCAGTAACAGTTCAGCATATTACTGAGCAAATACAGAAACTTGAGCAGTAAAGTCTTCAAAGGCTAATTGAGCTAATAGTTAGCACTTGGGAGCATTTTTTTTCTGAATTCTGTATGTAACTTTAACCTCACAGGCACAAGTGTAACCTCCCATTCTCAGTCTTGTTGGTCCAGCACTACTTTCTCAGTTAGAGATATTGATGATCCAATTAATTAAAGGATTGAAAGAGCAAAGAAATTACAAAGTTTAGAAAAAATAGTGGTGGATGTGTGGAACTCACTCCTAAAGGGAGTGGTGGAGGCAAATGTATCAAATGGTAAATGGAAAAGCAGAATACACATTCAAGGGAGTAAAAGAATAGAGGGATATATCGATGTGAGTGAGATGACTAGGACTAGGAAGAAGTTCACGTGAATCATTAAACAGTGTGGAATGTGGTCTGAATCCTCTGATACTGAATATCTATTTCAATCATCTCAGGAAGTTTAGAAATATCAGTGAAGCAAATTGCAACATCGTCAACATGTGTATTTGGATTTTAAGGCACAAGTCAAGTAAAAAAAAAGTCCTAACTTGAAATGGGTATGTAACCCAAGTGAGTTCAAATCCTAATCTGAACTCAGGACCCACAAATCCCAATCTGATTATGTACCTATATCTAAAACCAAATTTGGATAGGATGCAAATATAATTACCATTGGAGATTTAGTATCCCAATGAAAATTCCAATCACAGAGGACAATTACAAATATTATTCTCAACTATCATACCAGGACTTAATTTCTGTTTTTGCTTGTTTCTAAAGAGCACAGTGAATTTGGTGGAAATACCTCTCAGTGACTGGTTGAGTGAGAGTGAGCAGTAAATGTCTTTTTTACCTTGTAGCCCGTGGATCCCACAGAAGGTCAGATAAATAGTGATGTCAATCATATTAATGTAGATCAGCTCACCCTCCTGACTCTTGAGATGGAATAAAGCAAAACTAAAGAAATAAGTTACAGCTGTACAGTTTAAGTGTAAACATAATTTACATATGTCACTAACTGAGTGATTTTTCTGCACAATAGTTCCAGTAGGGGATTTACTTGGGGATTTGTGATTAACCTAATAATCCACTCTCAACTTTGCAGCATCTAATCCTCTTGGCCTGTTAAATCCATGGATTACATTATGAATGAACTCGTTGGCATTGGAACTTACAGGGCATTCCCAGATAGGTGCTGCTGCTCCGGCAAAGTGCTCTGCCCTGGATCCATCTCCTGGGTAGGTGACGGTGGCTCCATGCGCTGAAATAGTAATGGCGTTCGATTCTGTGTGAGATATAACATGGCCTAGGGCTGGCATCAGACAGACTTATGGGAATGAAGATATCAGATTCAGAATGTGATGCCAAAGAAGATTCATTTACTTCCCAGGTCCCTGTGGATTCTGGGAAAAAGGAGGTCATTTAACACCATAGTCCTGTGCGAGCTGTCTAAGTTGTACCCTAAATATACACATAAATTACTGCTTATAAATATTACATAAAAAGGAATCAGGTTTTCTGTCACATTAGTCATAATGCATAGGGAAAACTTAGCTTATGAAAACATTTTTGATGTAGAAATCTAATTTGTATCATGGGGGAGGTTTAGACTGAGGTGGTGGAAGAGGGAGAGTAGCTTCCTATGCCTGAAGTTAGGAAGAGATTCAATGCGATCAGACTGAAGACCAGATACTTCTCTTTCCATGACAAGACATAGACAATCAAAGCTGTCCATGCAAAGCTCAAATAAATTGCTTTCAGACTTCAGAACAAATGTCAAAAAAACATACCCAAAGAAAGTCTCCTTAAAAATATCATTGTGCTCCTTGAAGATAGCCTCCAAATAAATAATGGGGGATAAAAGATTCCATTATGTTTGATAGACTGCCTAGGGGCAGAGTTCATATCTCAGATGGGGAACTTGATACCTATTGAATACATCTCACATGAACTAATGCCAGTAATGGTGAGCATTAAATTAGCAGGATGTTGCAAAATGACATTAATTCAATGCTCCTCTTACCCTCTAAGCCTGACCTGATCTGGCATAAGGTTGGGTGCAGACCCAAAGCTATCTGGCTGATTCTTTTTTGGCCCGTGAAACAGAGGTTAATTTGGAAATGGTCAATAAAAATCGGCCTTGCCACCCACACCTCATGGTTAAACTTCAGAAAGGTCATCATTTTCAATGGACTGAAGACTGCCCTAACAAGATCAAAATAAAATAAAGTGCTGGAGGAGATTCAGCTGGTCAGGCAGCATCTGTGAACAGTCAACATTTTGGGATGAGACCCATATGTCAATTGTTTATTTCCCTCCACAGATGCTGCCTCATCCACTGAATTTGTTCTTGTTGCTCCAGATTCCAACATCTGCGGTCTGTTGTGTCTCCAAGTTCTAACTAGAAGTTTAGCAAAGACTATGTTACATTATATTGTCCCCTGTTCCTATGGTTCATGTTCCCATGCCCTTTTGCAGGAAGAAGAGGGAGAAACCATTATCCACTCTTGGGACAAGGAAAGGAGACACACACCTCACACCAATATAACAGCCTTCCTAGGAGATGACTTCAGAACAACAATGGCAGTGGACCATTAGCAGGTCATTTACCTATTGACTGAAAAACCAGGGTAACTAAGCAAAGTGAAAATGGGAGCAACACACATTAAAGTTGCTGGAGAACGCAGCAGGCCAGGCAGCATCTCTAGGAAGAGGTACGGTTGACGTTTCAGGCCGTTTCAGGACGAAGAGTCTCGGCCTGAAACGTCGACTGTACCTCTTCCTAGAGATGTTGCCTGGCCTGCTGCGTTCACCAGCGACTTTGATGTGTGTTGCTTGAATTTCCAACTTTTGCAGAATTCCTCGTGTTAAAGTGAAATTGGGATACAGTTTGACTCCTGGAATTCCTATGTGCTTTACAATTGATTGGAAGAAGCTCCCGAGGACAGTAATTTAAATTTGGTAAATGTCTTAAATTTGCTTTTGGAAGATTTCACAATCTTCTGACAGATTTAATGTTAAATGACCATCCTGAGTAAATGAATGTCATCTGAACCCAAAGCATTCATTTAAAAAAAAGATCATGCAGGTAACTAGCATCTCTTCAGTGCTTTGAAGGCAAGATGCAGAAATGAAATCCGGGGTAAACCTTTCTCCATCATTTTCCGAACAGTCTTCAAGATGAAACTCCTTTTTTGATTGACAATGTAGGTTGGCAAAAACAAAAAGAATAAACTTTTTTGATGCCATTGTGGAAGACCGTAATTTGGCATAAAACTCTCTTCGAAACTCCTATTACCAATGAGCCAATGTGAACTGACAAACTGCCCAGTCAAAATCAACGTCAACACCTGAGCAACTTAGTTCAACCAACTATTAATTGAATAGCAGTTTCATTTGCATAAAATTAGTTTGGCAATCTCAACAAATTTTGGTTGCTTACAAACTATGTTTGACATGGCTGTCTAAGGTCTGAATGACCTTAAATGTTAAAACTGGCTTGTGATAATAAACCAAAAGCAGGATATGCCATACCAGTATTTGTACACATTGAGTCAAATTTCTACAGAGAGAGATGTTTAGCAGTATTTGTCAAACTGATCCTTCCTCTCCCCCTTTTGCTGAAAACACTGACTTGCATCATGTAGCTGCATATTGGAGTTTCCTGTGCGTGAATTGGGCATTAGCTTCAAATCCAAGAGTGACCCCAATGTTGAAGTACTTAATTGACTGTAAAGCTCTTTGGTGTGTCTAGGAAGGGATGTGAAAGATGCTTTAAAGTGTTTTAAGTAATACTTAATATTGTTGAGCGCATTTTAAGGCTTGTCGTCTTCAGTTGTAACACTGGTTATTGGTGGATAATTTTAACACCACATTAATCTATGACTAGGAGCAGCAACTGGCCCAGTTTCATACATGTGCACTATGTGAGGTCACAAAGCATTCAAAATAAATAGGATCCTGACATGGAAGAATTAACTACAGAGAACAAATCAGTGAGAAATGTATGGAAAATCTACAAGCACTAATATCCTCTGAGAAAATTCAGAGGTCTTATTTAAAAAAAAATGTTCACAAAATTCAACAACATTCAAAGCTTGACACCATCTAGGACAAAGCAGATTGCTTGACTGACATCCATCTACCACCTTAAACTTTTGCTTCCTCCACTACCAGCACACCATGAAAGATATCACTGAAATACAAACATTTGTTAAATATGTTTAACTCCAGTCCAAGGATCTGGAGGAATGTTGAGATTTATCTTCCAACTATGGATCCTCAGGAGCAATTTCCTTGTATTTTTTTCTTGGTTGACTGTGTTAAATGTGACGTACAGCGGAGGCTGGGTATTCTCCTTTGGAGACAATAGAAATGAATTGGAAGTGGTAGACTATCACAGCTGATATCACATTGTGTCTTCATTGCACTGTTTGAAGTCAAATTTCTGCCTCTCAAAGATTGAGTCTTGTTCCCTTTGCATTTCAACATCCTGATATTAACTAATGCTTGTGCTGCAATGCAGTTTTGCTCTTGAATCGACCCATTTCAAACACCGCAAGCCTGCCACCATCAGAAAGTAACATGAAGAGGAACCAGATAGGAAGGTCGAATGATGCATACTCCATGGTTTGGATACCCCAGATTTGCTGAGATGCAAAAATAACCAGGTTGGAAGCTCAGCATTGCCAAAGGAAAGTTCCATTCTCTGCTATTGTGAATTCTAACGTGAAGGCCAATGAATGGGAATGTGCAAGAAGCAAACATCACAAAGCAAAATTGTAAGCCGAGCAAATTAAGGAAAGCTTTGTTATTTCTCTGGGTGAGTCTTTGTTTTGCAGTTCTCTTTTTTATTAGGGTGCTGTCTGATAAAGTCTGTGATTGAATAGATGCTCTCTGCTACACTAGTACCTGCTCCTCATGGAGTAGCTGTAGCTTTTTAGCTTTGCTTTGCCGGTAGTATTCCATGATCATCATGGCCGCATAGATCTTCCCTACCGTGAGATCCGTAGCTGCAGGAGGGGGAAGGTGAGAGGATAAATTAGAAAGCAGGAAACAAAAGTTAACCTTGTTATAAGTTACTTGCTGACATCCCATCCCCAGACTTCTGTTAGTTTTTCACCTACTTTCTTCAAATGCCTAAAACTGGTTAACTTTCCAAAGCAGTCATTAGGGTGAATACATTTTTTGACCAACTTATTTTACTTTAACCACGGTGCTTTTTCATGAAGGCAACTCCACAGAAAGCAAAATACATAAGCAATCAGCTTTGGAGTTACCTATTAGATAAGATTAAATTAGTTTAAGCTATTATCACATAAAACCTGAGTGCAATGAGATGCCTCGTTACAGAATCCTACAATACAATCATACCCAATGAAAAGCTATTTTTAAATTACCCCACACATGGAACTCTTCCCCAAAACCCTGAAAGTGAATTTCTTTAAGCATGTGCCCAGTGAGAGTTGTCACTGAATCTTTTATCATTCCGGATGGTGAGTTTTATATCCTCACTGAGCTGTGCGACAAACAAAATCCTCCCGTTTCTAGTTTCTTTGCTGATTACAACACACTTGCCAGAGGAATCAGTTGTAGGATGGAAGAGTTCAAACCACCCGAGTACCTCATTGACCTGGACAGCTCGTGGACCCAAGTGTTATGAGTTAAACCAGCTGTTTTGAATTTCACACTGTAACTATAACCTGTGCCAGATAAAGCAGTTGTATTCCTCCAGTAATAAAATGGTAGGAAAATACATAGTTAACAATAAAAAGCAAAACGTCAATATTACTGTGGTTGTAAAGTGCTTAATAAAGTTCCAGAAAATCAATATAACCATGGCAGCAAAGTGATAAAGAGAAAATAAAAAGTTCATTGTCATCACTTGCTGTTTCTCTTATATTTATGATTTACATGGAAAGAAAGTTTTATAATTGAGTAGAATTCTCTAGACAATCATATACTAATATATTAATGTGAGTATAGAATCGCAATAAAACTTTGATCTTGTATTGTTCTAACCTCATGGGAATGTATATAATCTGTTGCCCAAGGTAAAAGGATAAATCAGTCCAGTGTTAAGATAAAAATAAGGAGAAGAGGAGGAACTGGAATGGTATGACTACAATAAACCAGCTATAAAAAGAAGCTAAGCCAAAAGTTTGAGGAAGGATGACTCTTGGAAAACGAACTCAGAAATCGCAATGAAGAATCTAGGATGAAGACACCAAAGCAGCAATTTTTCCCTGGAACACTGCAGGGGTAAGAAGATTAGAGTAAAATGCATGGCTCAAGGATTGATGTGGGAGAAGTGGGTTTGAAATCATGGGAAACTGGCACCAGTATTGGGGAAGGAGGGAGCTGTTCCATTGGGATGGGCTCCACCTAACCTGGATCCTGGTGAATCGCATAACTAGGGTTGTGGATAGGGTTATAAACTAAATATCGGGGGGGGGTCAACAGATTGAAGAAATATGGATAAAATAAAAGGGAAAAGTGTGGAGAAAGATAAAGTAAAAGCAAAAGTTAAGAAGAAAGGAAGGGTGGAGTGGAGAAAGGTCAAGTGCGTAAGAGACAAAGATTACCTGATTTTAAAGGCACAATGAGTGTAAGGGCACTTTATCTGAATGCTCTAATATTCATAACAAGGTCAGTGATTTAGTGGCCATACAGTGGCACAGGCAATAAACCAAGAAATATCTGAGCCATGTAAGAATGGAACAGCAGTTATCATTGGGTCTTTAACTCGTACATAGATTGGGTGAATCAAGTTGGTCGAGGCAGTCTTGAGGAGGACTTCATAGAATGCATACATGACAGCTTTCTTGAACAGCATGTTACTGAATCTACAAGGGAACGTGCTGTCTTGGATCTGGTTTTGTGCAATGCGACAGGTAAAATTAGTGATCTTGTGGTTAGGGATCCTCTTGGAAAGAGTGATCACAGTATGATTGAGTTTCTCATACAAATGGAGAGTGCACTATTTTGATTTAAAGCCAGTGTATTAGGCGTAAACAAGAGAGACTACAATGGGATGAAGGAGGAGTTGGGTAAGTTAGACTGGAATACAGGCTAAGGGAACAAAGGGTGGGACGGTTGAGGAACAGTGAAGACTTTCAAAGAGATTTTTCATGGTTCTCAACAAAAGTATATTTCAGTTAAAAGCAAGGACAGCAAGGGTGGGGAGAGCCAGCCATGGATAACTAAGGAAAAAAAGGAAGGCATTAAACTAAAAGCTTGTGTGTACAAAGTCGCCAAGACTAATGGGATACTGGAAGATTGGGAAAACTTTAAAAAGCAACAAAGACCCAAGTGAGCAATAAGGAAAGAAAGGGAGGATAGATTATGAAAATAAACTAGCACAAAATATAAAAACGGATAGTAAAAGTTCTTATAATTATGTAAAGCAGAAAAGGGTGGCCATTGTGAATACAGGTCTCTAGGAGGACAAGAGGGGGAATTGATATTGGGTATGAGGAAATAGCCGAGGCTTTGAATAACTAGTTTGTGTCGGCTTTCATGGTGGAGGACACATCTAACATGCCGAAGAGAGATGATATGGATGCGATGGGAGGTGAAGACCTCGATACAGTAGCTATCACTAAAGAGATAGTGCTGAGCAAACTTGTGGGCCTAAGGATAGATAAGTCCCCTGGTCCTGATGGAATGCATCCCAGGGTACTGAAAGAAACAGCAGAGGTTTTTGTTGAGGCTTTGGTGATAACTTACCAAAATTCTCTGGACCTGGCAGATTGGAAGAAGGCGAATGTCAGACCATTTTTCAAAAAAAGGATGTAGGGAAAAGGCAGATTACTATAGGCCAGGTAGTTTAACATCCGTAGTTGGGAAAATGCTTGAAGCTATCATTAAAGAAGAAATAGTGAGGCATCTCGAAAGAAATGGATCCATCATGCAGACATAGCATGGATTCAGCAAAGGCAGGTAATGTTTGACAAACTTACTGGAGCTCTTTGAGGATATAACAAGCGCAGTGGATAGAGGGGAACAGATGGATGTTACTTATTTGGATTTCCAAAAAGCACCTTATCGAATGCCATATAAAAGACTTGTCCATAAGATAAGGTTGCATGGAGTTGAGGTGATGTATTGCCATGGATAGAGGATTGGTTAACCAATAAAAAACAGAGTTGGGATACATGATTGTTACTCTGGTTGGCAATTAGTGGTGAGCGGTGTGCAGCAGGGGTTGGTGCTGGGCCTACAACTGTTCATGATGTACATTAATGATTGGGAAGAGAGAACCAAGTGTAGTGTGTCTAAGTTTGCTATGATACTAAACTGAGTGGAAAAGCAAATTGTGCAGAGAATACAGAGAGTCTGCAGAAAGATATAGATAGGTTAAGTGAGTGGGGCAAGGGTCTGGCAGATGGAGTACAGTGTTGGTGAGGCTGCATCTGGAGTACTGTGTGCAGTTCTGGTCTCCTTACTTGAAGGATATACTGGCTTTTGAGGCGGTGCAGAGGAGGTTCACCAGGTTGATTCCAGAGATGAGGGAGAGAGGCTTGTGAGGAGAGATTGAGTCGCCTGGGACTGTACTCGTTAGAAAGGATGAGAGGAGATCTTATCGAAACATAAAATTATGAAAGGGGTAGATAAGATAGAGGCAGGAAAGTTGTATCCACTGGTAGGAGAGATTAGAACTATGAGACATAGCCTCAAGATTCAGGGGAGTAAATTTAGGATGGAGATGAGGAGGAACTGCTTTTCCCAAAGAGTGGTGGATCTGTTGAATTCTCTGCCCAATGAAGCAGTGGAGACTACCTAAGTAAATGTGTTTAAGACAAGGTTGGATAGATTTTTGCATAGTAGGGGAACTAAGGGTTATGGGGTAAAGGCAGGTAGGTGGAGATGAGTCCATGGCCAGATCAGGTCATGAATGGTGGAGCAGGCTTGATGGGCCAGATGGCCTACTCCTGCTCCTATTCCTTATGTTTTTAGTTCTTGTAAAGTACAGGGTGAAAAACGACAATAAAAAAAAATCACAATTATTGGAGATCTAGAACACAAACAGAAATGACTAGAAACGCTCAGACGGTCAAGCAGCATCCACAGAGAGATATAGAGCCAATATTTCAGGCGAATGACCCTTGATCTGTACTGTAAAAGTAAGAAACAAGCATGTTTTAAATTGTGGAGAGTATGAGGAGAGAACAGAGGGCATGCCTATGATAGCATGTAGACCAAAGTTGTCAAGCTAATTGCTGCTACCAAAATTTAAAGCAGTGGTGTTGAAGTTAAATTCAGGACCTGATTCCAGAATGCCATTTTTTGGGTTTAAGTTTTCACCTTCAAAAATGTACAGCACTACTCTATACCAGAGAAACACTGGTTTCAGAGCAGGAATGGTTCACTGTTAATTAAGCACGTGAGGAAATCCAGCTATCAAGAACTGCTAATAACAAAACAAACATGTAGCGTATAGCTTGTGGCTGCAGTGTTTTTTGCCTTTCAGGAAATGGAGATGAAATTGGAAACTGGTTCATTTTGACATTTGAGCTAATGAAATGAAAACAAGAACAGTAGGCAGTACATTAAAATATAACCTTACAAAAATATTTTAGCTGATTGAGCAAATGGGCAGGGCTGTGGTAGACAGATTTCAATGCAGGTAAGTACATGTTCTTTTATTTACACCTAAAAATAGAACAGGTATAAAGTCTAAATGATATAAAGCAAGAACAGTGGAGGTCCAGGTACACAACTGATTAAACTACCTTGCACTGTTTCGGAAAATACTTAAACAGGGTAATGGAATCCTGATCTTCACATTCAGAGAACTGGAGCGCAAAGGAGTAGAAGTAATACTTCAGCAATTCAAGCTCAGGCTAGACCACACAAGGAGCATTGGATGGCTGAAAGCCATTCCAGGCAGCACAATAAAGGATGTATTAAATGAGCTGTCACACTTGTTTACCAATGAGTCTGAACAAAATTACACAACACAATTGCACAACTAGGCCTGTATTCATTAGAGTTCACATGTCAAGGGAAGATTTAATTGAAGTTTTCAAGATACGTATTACAGGGAGCTATCTGGGGGTTGATGAAGACAAACAGTTTTCATCAATTACTGAGTTCTTGGCTGGGCAGCAAGGTCTAAATTTAGAGCCAATCTTTTCAGGAATGAAGTTAGGAAAGACATGCGGGAGATTGATAGAAATTTGGAACTTTCTTCCAACAGGTGTTTGATAAGTCAATTCCTAATTTTAAATCTAAGATTGGCAGAAGAGGTTAAATGGCCATCTTGTTCAAGTCATGTTCCTGTCACAAGATTGTTACTGACAATATCATGGCAGGAATCTGGCTAACTGGTTGGTTAAAACCTAGGGAGATGGCAAGGGAAGAAGCAAAATAAAGCTTTACTTACATTTATGAGGTGTCACTAGCAGATCAATTGTCTTCTGGGAGAGATTTGGCCAAATGGACATCATCTCCTTCCTCAATTCCCGGTCCATTTGGTGCTTGTCAGCCCCTCCTAACAAAGAAATAGGCAATATGGGATTGATCAATATATTTAATGCTCACTAAGCCACCATGGCTGCAAGAAATGTCTCTACGGGCAACCTATGAGGAGCCGTATTTCCTCTGCCACCATATTTAAAATATCATCTTCAAATGTAACTAGCATACGGGGTTGATTCGGCATAGTCACTACACTTTGCAGTGTATAGGCCATTAAGAGTTACCTTTTGGCAAGATTTTTTCCTTGTCCAGAAACAAAATAACCCTGTAGCTACTGCATGCCTTAAAATATTTAGCTATTAAGGGGGAATGAGCTGCAGATTAAGAGAAACCACTTCTGCTGATTGTGGTCTAACATTAGGGGAAGATTAATAATTAGAGCCTGGGCAGTGGAAATTCGGAGCTCCTATCGTAAATGAGATTTGAAACTGAATCAAATGTAAAGTTTAAATCTGAGATTGGTAAATTTCTAATTAAATAAGATATTAAGAAAAATGGAGCAATAGGTTATGTTATGGATCTGGCTTGATCTCACCAGGTTTGAGGGATTAAATGACCTTGTGATCCTAACAGGGATTACAAATTGCTGTGAAGTGCACTGATGAGAAATTAAGGCAGGTTTTGTTTTGTAGCAGTACATTAGACAGTCAGACTAGGCTCCTGATTCAGGTTACTGATTCGAAGGTAAGAAAACACTTGGAGGATTTCATGAACCTGACCCATGTGCACCCTCTGGATGTAATGCCTCAACAGGAGAAAGTGCTTGCCTAGTCTGACCTTTGTGTGAGTCCAGCAATGTGATTAAATGTGACTGACCTCTGCATGGAGAGTTCAAAGCCAGCTAAGGACATGCATTAAGTGTTGGCCCAGCCAACAATGCTCACGTCTTGTAAACAAAGGAAAGTAAATGATTACCCTATGGTCTATTCAATGACAGTGATCCTGCACATAGTGGATGTTTCCATTAGTAGGAAAGACTAGGATCTGAGGGCACAACCTCAGGAAAAAGTGGATGTACCCTTAAAACTGAGAGGAGGAGGAATTTTGTCAGCCAAAGGGTGGCGAATTTGTGGAATTTGTTATCACTGAGAGCTGTGGAGGCCAAGTCAATGGTTGTATTTAAGGTGGAGGTAGTTAGATTCTTTATTGGTAATGGGGTTAGGGGTTATGGGGAGAAGGCTGAAGAATGGGGTTAGAAATCAGTCATGATTGAATGGTGGAGCAGCCTTGATGGGCTGAATGACCTAATTCTGCTCCTTTATCTTATGATGCCACAGGAGTCAGATACTCAGCAAATGCCTGGATGCCTTTGAGTGAATTTTCTCTTTGTTTGTTATTTCCTGCAGCAGGACATTGGTGATAGAGCCTTACCTTTAGCTATTTTGATGTCCAAGGCTGTTCTAATCAAAGCCATGAGAGTGGAGTTGAAATGCACACTGTTGTCCTCGGCAACTGGCAAGTCCATTCGCAAGAGCCTCTGTGGAGAAGCAATCACACAACAGACCTAGCCCAAAGCACCATTAGCCATCTGGTGCAAAGCAGAGGCAATCGAGGTTCCTTTCAATGTAGTTTCAAATAATTCATTCCATTTGTGTACTTAGACACAGGTGCAATCAAATACAATGCACACACACATCCACACAAACACTCTCTCACAAACACATACGCACACGCACAGAGTCCGCGGGACAGAACACAATGCATAGGCATTCCCAGATCCAGTTGAGGTACTGACATCCATTTCACAAACACAGAGGGGTGCAGACACATGCAGCATGCACACAGGTACTCCCACAGAACAAGCAATGCGGTTACACTAAACACAGAAGCTTCTAAGGATAAGACGCTGGATTCCATTCGCAGCTATGCTAATGCTTAAAATCTGCTCTCCCAGTGCAATGGAGCATCATTCAGAGATCATTAACAGCGGCATCCATTTGTTCCTACATGAATTAGAGATGGTGCATTTGCTGCAATTGAAGTAATGGATTTAAAAGATATTTTCGTCAGAGAAGTGTTATGCCAGTAATGGGAGAGGGAGGGGAGAGAGAGAGATAATGGGGAGAGGGAGACCATGGTAAAAACAGGATGAAAAGAGGTTTACACATGAGTAGGTGTAAAAAGTGACAGAACTTGACTTGTGCTGATTAAGGAATGGTTGGCACCATTTAAAGCTCAATTGTTCCAAAGGTTGTTCCTTAAAGGAAATACCAAGGGGAGTAAAGCCACAATATTTTTGTATTTGTTGTCTGTATTGTACCCTAAAAGCTTGTATAAAAAATCTGTCTTAGTATCAGTATCCCAATAAACAGAGTGGGGAGCTGTCATCTTATATTTGATAAAATGATAAAATAAATTTGAGAAGTACAACTCACAAGAGTTTGGACAGTATTAAGTTAATATCAGCTGGACAGACTTTTGAATACAAGATGCCTTACAGAAACATGAGGTCTGCTCACACCAGAGTTGCTATTCTTTGGTTCAGAATCCAAAATGTAGTCCTGCCTGAGTTTTCCTCCTGGGAGTGGGGAATGGTCAGCCATTCATCATCAGGGTGTTGACGCAAAAGCCACAATCTCCAACTGATGCGTGCATTTTGTTTTTGCCAAATAATGGGTGTGTGCCCACCACTGGAGCTTCAATGTCACCAGAAACCCAATAATTTTCATGAATTACTAGGGAGTCCATATCCAACTGTGACACATCTCTGGCAACTTCAATTCACTCTCTTCTTGCATGGCCGACTTTAAAATCTCTGGGAATATGTAACAGGACTGATTTAGTCAATGAATGACTAATCTTGTGCGAGTACTCAGAAGCTGCTTGGGTCCAAGGTAAAGTGATCAACATCTCTGCAGCAATGTTGTGCAGGGAGGAGGGTACATTGAGTAAGGGTTGCCTATACTCACTGCTACTGTAAGGGTTATTCAACTGATGGTAAAATGATCCATGTGGTTGTTGCCACAGCAGCTCAGAAATGGCATGCAAAAGCTTGATAAACCATTCTCCCCAACAGCACAGAAGTTTCCTGGCACTCCTTGTAGCCTTATCAGGAAGAACATGGAATGTCAAAGAGGATGAAGGTCAGGAAAATAAAGGAAAATAAAGGAAAAGCCCATGGATCGAAGGGAAAAATTACAGATGAATGGAAACATCTGTGGAAACCAGAGGGTAAAGTTCAGAGGACAAATTCCAAAAAAAACAAAATATTTAAATTTCTTAAAATATTTGGGCAGGTTCTGAGTATAAACTGTACTTATCAGTCGTTGTGTGATCCAGAAATGAAGAGGCTGGCTCTACTGTCAGAATGAGGTGTTGGGAATAAATTTTGTGAATTTTTTTTTATGAAAGTATCACCCCCAAAATGAAACTTTCCTTCTAATAGAGAATTTTACCAGCTAGGTGATTCTTGGAATGCCTAATGTTGGCATCATCTACTGCCACTGTTTGTGAAAGCTTTGAATTTTTAATCAGATACACAGCAGATTGCTTCCAGATTGAAAGGTGTGATTGGTGGACTAGTTAATTACTGAGGTAATATAATTAACATAGGGAATGTGTTTGACGATGGCATCAACATCCTCGTGTTCAGGTTTGACAAACATGGCAGATAGCAGTGCCATAGCAATTTAGATAGGACATAAGTTTGACAGTTTAAACATATATTGTGTCAAATATAGGAATCAATGCTGGACAAATGAAAGATGGATGAAGTGGAGGTGCATTTAGAGATCCAGATGCTTGGGTCATTAAAAACTCATGAACAGTTTCCAAAGAATAATAGAATAATGCTGACCTTTATATCTGGAGTTCAAGAGGTAGATGTTTTCCCCCCTAGTTAATCAAAGTCCTGGCCAGACTACACCTACAGTACTCGGAGCAGTTCTGGACACATCGTAGAATGATGGATTGTGCTTGTATGGACAGTGTAAGATTCATAAAGACAATAAGAGGTCCAAGTGTTGACAATAACGACAAGTAATTATACAACTAAGTTGCATTGTCTGAAATTCAGAAGTCAATGGTGGGGGGAATTGATTAAGAGAAACTGATGGAAGCTAAAGTACATACTGAAGTATATACTGGCAGCAGGATATGAAGATGAAAAGTTGCTTGCTTTTGAGGGTTTGTCAGGGTTCTTCTGAGACTAAAGGCAGGAAATATTTATATTTGTAGAGTGCAGGGGAAATTTGGAACTCTTCCACGAATGGCATTGATTTTAAATTGATATTAATAGATTTATGTTAATCAAAAATAGTAAAGTAATGGTGAAATTAGAACATGGAATAGCCAAGAATTTTTACTAACAAAATTGGCTTGAGATACTGTTCCTGTTGAATGGGATGTTATGAAATCAGAGCGTAATTAGATGTATATATTGTTCAACAACAGCAACAGTTTGATGTTGTTGAACAATATAAACAATAATTACAGTAAGAGTAGTTATTGTTTATACTGGGAACAATTTTGTTGCTGTTCTAATGAAATGAATGCTATTTCATTGGACTAGCAGCAAAAATGTCCTCTGTTCCTTCACATGAGCATCGTCAAACAAAGCATATCTTAGCGTAATTAGATGTATATATTGTTCAACAACAGCAACAGTTTGATGTTGTTGAACAATATAAACAATAATTACAGTAAGAGTAGTTATTGTTTATACTGGGAACAATTTTGTTGCTGTTCTAATGAAATGAATGCTATTTCATTGGACTAGCAGCAAAAATGTCCTCTGTTCCTTCACATGAGCATCGTCAAACAAAGCATCAAAGCTGAGCCACATAAGTAGATAAAAGGGTAGGTAGAAGCTTGGCCAAGAAGGGAGGTTAAATGATCATCTTAATAGCAGAGAGAGATTTATTTATTGAGTGGATTCCAGAGGTTTTGGCTTGGCAGTTGCAGCTATAATCACCTACAGTGAAACAATTGCATTTGGAAATGATCTTGGGTGTCCAGCAGTGAAGGAACACAAGAGATCTAAGGTTATAGTGCTGGAGCGGGATTCAGAGACAGGAAGGGCAAGGAAGGATGAGGCTGATGAAGTACTAACTGAAGTTGCTTACTTTTAAGCATTTGTCGGGGGTCAACAGCTAAGGAACAGTAGAAATGGGTGGGTAGCATTCGGTAGTGAGTGGGGAGGGGTATATATGGACCATCCAAGGCTGAGAAGTATCAGAGGGGAGGGTGGACAACTTCCATGAGGTAGGGTACAAGATCAGCCACCACTGTTCACTAACCAATTGCTGTTTTAAATCATCTCCCTGTGAGGGGCATCAGACAAAGGATAGAGTAAAAACCACTCGGTGTGAACAGTAATTAGTCCGTGAACGTGGGCTGTTCTAATACCCTGCACTTTAAGCCAGCAGTTTTCTAAACCATATTTCCTGCCCCATCTCAACCTATTGTCTAATATACTGTACAAAAGACTTGATTGGCTATTATAGAAAAAGTTTAAAGTAATATGAACTCCATGATAATTATTCTAGATATTTGTTGGTGTCTGAAATTTGCCTTTTCCTGTAAATAAAGCAAACAAAGGGCATATTTGGGAAGTGGATTACTCTGTGTAGTTCTCCTTCAACTGGAATGGCCATGATGGTGAATGCCCCTTCATGGGATAAATTTCTTTGATCTCCCACAGATACAGGGCAAAAACTCTGCAGCACTAAAGCATGATCTAAAGCCTGATTCCAGCAACAACACTCTACATGAGATCAAAATTGCTGCCTTCACAACCAGTCCCTGATGCTTAAAAACTGGATGTTTATATTGTCTTAAGGCTTTAAAAGAAAAAGTTTGAGAAGAAAGACAAAACAGAAAAGAAATATTATCCATGGGCTAGAAAAGAGAGGAAATCATGAATTATTGTGCATTTTAAGTGGAGAATTCATGCCTCGGTTTGGTGCATTGTTTTGCCAACATTGGAACTTTTAATGAGGTATTCTGCTGTAGTTTTATTGGAGGATAGAATTTGCAGTATTTCAGTTAACACTATTCATAATGTTTGCAATTGAGAAAGTAATGAAATTGATTTTAGCAATAAATATGCCATGATGTGGACAAGTAAATCAACACCAATCTATCTATCATGGATAAAAGTTGGGGTTGCCTCATTGTTTTGCACGAGACGTGCCTTTCAATGTTGGCACATCTTTACACCGCAGCATGCAGGATGAAGAGAACGCATTCATGATTAACTAGGTGTGTAGTATGGAGGGAATAAAGGGACCAATACAGGTTAGAACTGCATTGACAGAAAGAAAATAGGTAATAGCTGGAAAAGTTAGTAACAGCTAAACATTCAGAGGTGAACTTGAAGAGTACTTGTTGCTCTCCTTCAGCCTAAATACCTGAAGAGAATACCTGAAGAGAAACTGAACTGCCCTCTCTGAAACACACAACAAAAGTCATGCAACCCACAGGAAGGGGAGTGTGCTTTTTGTCAAATAACTTGATATTTTCAAATATATTTTTAAAATATTGTTTGGATCCATTAAATAAATGGTAATTTCCATTCTTCCCAATTGAGATTTTGCAAAGCTGAAGAGGGCAGGGTTGAAACTTGCTTTCATATTCAGAATGTGAAAAGAGTTCAAGGTGGTTTGGGGACACTTTGTAAATATTGCTATTTCCGTATAAATGTTCAGATCTCAGACTCACTGGATCTCCCCAAATCTCTAGGGGATCAACAACGGTGTTGAACTTGGGAATTCTGCACCTGGACATCTGGTAGAATGTGACTGCAAAGGAGATTACTGAAGATGCTAAGTTGTTCTACAACTGTTTAAGCAGGATCATCTCTGGAGGGTCTTCATTTGAAGATTGGAATCATTTAAAGGGGACAATGTTAACTCAAGGGCAAATGAGCAACTGTACGGACTGTGATACAGAGGTCAGGGTCCATCTTTGTCACTTGCTGACAACAGGTGAAATTTAAGTTAGATCAATGCTTATGGGAGAAAAAAAACTATGTGCTCTTTGATTTCCATTATAACCAATACTGGGCCATGCACATCAATTCAAGGCAGGATCAGTGTCAGTTTTCGATGCCCCTCACCATCCCATCAGCCAAGTCATCTGCCAACACTCATGTCTAGACTGATGAGAACACCTTGATCTTCAGGTTCCCCTCTAGGCCACCAATCGCCCTAACTGTTCATTTATTGTTGCAGGGGCTCCCCTCACTGTGGGAGCACCCTCACTGCTTGGATTGTGGCAGTTCAAGAGGTTGTCCCACCATCAACTTCTCAAGAACAATTAGGAATAGGCAAGGGACAGTAAATGCTGGCCTTGCCAGTAAAGCCCAGAAACAAAGAATGCATTTTAAAAATATTTGTGGAAGCTACAAGAATTGGTGCTTTCGAGGGAGACAAGGAAAAAAAGTGGGCCTAGACTATGAAGCACCAATGGTTGCTAAGTTCACGATTCTTTATCTTGAATAAAACCAAACTGAGTAATTATGAAAATGTTAGCTTGCAGGGACAGGAATGCTATGGTACCAGTTATTATGTTATTGGACCGCTGAGTTTGAATCCCACCACAGTAGCTACGATATTTAACTGGGTTATTTAACTTTGAATAATTAGACTGTTAGTTAAAGTAAATGTGACCCTAAAGGTTGTCATAATTTTCCATCTGGTTCATTACTATGAGTTAGGGAAGGAATTTTGCTGTTAATCTCTGGTCTGGCCCATATGTGACTCCAAACCCAGAAAGGTGGTTGGTTCTTGACTGTTTCAGTTCAGGGGCATTTGGGAATGAACGATAAATGAGTGAGATCTGGGCTATATCTAAATATAGCTTAGCAGTAGTGAGTATAAACTGAAATTCCAAAATGGATTATCGAATCTCTGAAGGATTTGATTCCACTCTACATTACTTTCTCACAAGATAATTCAAGAAGACTGGTAGTATCTCGGCAGCAGTTGATTGATTGTGTGTCAGTTCTTCTGACAAGGTACTGAGCCAATGAAAATTGATTGGAAGGGAGGGAGTGATGGGAAGGTATTAAAGGAATGTGGGTTCAGGGAAGAACACGAGAGTTTGTTTCTGTGAGGTAGAGCGAGCTTTGACTTCCAGGCTCACTGATACCACATTTATAAATTTCAACAGCAAAGGATGAGGTTTATTTAGCTCAATATCACAACCAGGGTCAAGTTGTTCAACCAGTACTCTGTGAATCAATTGTTGGGTTAAAATACTCTATGGGTGTGGACAGGGGTTTCAATTAACTGTACTGGTAAAATAAATTAACTAGATAAAACTGGGATGATTTGAGGTAATTGTTCCATTAACTTTATAAGTAGATTACATTTATTAATAATCCCCTCTGACTCCTCCCACTTCATTTGGACTGCACGAACCCTGATCCTAACAGTTCAAAGGTCACAGAGCTTCTCCGACACACTGAACACTAAGGACACGTTTCTACCTTATAAGCAACTTGCGTAGGGCATTTCTTCCCCAGGCCTAAAGGCGGAGACATGTGCCTCAACATCTCATACATATCAGTGTAACTGATGCGGCCACTGTGCAGCAGAAATGAAACAATAAAGAAGATGCGTCCGTGACGAACGGAAAGGATAAAAAACGGAAGGAAACAAACAAAAACAAACAAAAAATATTACAAGGTTATTCTTT
This sequence comes from Mobula hypostoma, assembly GCF_963921235.1. Classification (NCBI taxonomy): domain Eukaryota; kingdom Metazoa; phylum Chordata; class Chondrichthyes; order Myliobatiformes; family Myliobatidae; genus Mobula; species Mobula hypostoma. The sequence goes on from NC_086125.1 coordinate 5,421,301, forward strand.
ACGGGTCTGTCAGTCGCAGAAATTCACCCAATTCCTATGCAATGTCTAACTATTGCATAGACGCACAGAAAGATAAATCTGTTGTGAGGAGATGCAGTCTTTGTCAATGCAGTTTCTGTCCCCACAGCACTAATGAACAGTACTAAACCCAAGATGCCAAGTGGTTTTGGTTCAAACAAGCAGCAATGGCTGAGGCTGAGGTAAATATGTGCATTTTCCATGCTGGATTGTCTAGCTGACTGCATTTTCCTGTACATTCTACTCCAAGAAATGCAAAACAAGAAGGAAGCACACTCATTCATTGATGCCGAGGTTGGTAGCTTATTGGAAATCAAACCTTGCAGGCCACCCTATGAGGACATTTCTTGCCTAAGCCCAGAGGGGGTGAGATTACACGCAATAAACTGTACATATCCTTATAATGAATGCGGCCGCTGGAAAAAGAATACAATCAGTTAGTGAAAACAAGGCTGTGAGGTTAAAACAGAGCAGAACTTTCACAAATTAACACACAGCAGCTTTAGGTAAAAAAAAACATCATCATACAGAACAGCACGTCAGAAAACCCGATTGGCTGGTTTGTAGTTTGCAGGCAGTCACATTAACCAATGCACCTTATAAAGGTGCCCATCTGTGAGCATCAATCCCAACTCTTCATTAGCAGCAAAAGCCACAACCGGAATTAATGTCTTAACCCATTCCCAATTCCTGGGCATGGGTTAAGGTACCAAACCAAGTGTATGCATGGAGGTAGAAATGAACCTGATTGTAATGAGACTTGCAATTTATCTACAGCAAGGCCCAAACCTGTGATTTCAACCACTTAGAATGTCAATGGCAATGGATACAGAAGATCACAACCGCCTACTGTATACCTTCCCCTCACTAATCATCCCAACTTGGAAATACGTTTGTAGATCACTGTTTTTCTGGGTATAGAAATGGAAACTCTGTCCCTGATTGCACCCTGAAAGTGCCTTTAGTCATAGTCATACTTTATTGATCCCGGGGAAATTGGTTTTCGTTACAATTGCACCATAAACAATAAATAGTAATAGAGATAGTAATAGTAATACTACTATTAGTAAATAGTAATAGTTACAGAAATAATAAATAGTTAAATAGTAATATGTGAATTATGCCAGTAAATTATGAAATAAGTCCAGGACCACATCCAGTTACCACATAGACTACAGATTTAAGGTTTTTATTAATTTATTCTTGGGGTGTCGGCATCTATTTAGGCCAGCTATGATACCCAAGAGAATATAGTAGTGAGATATATTATTTACAGTACTATATTCACATGTATCATAGCTGGCCTATATAGCAATGCCTACACCCTGAGAATGAATTCATAAAAACCTGACTTATAAGGATCTTTCACAGAAATGATTTTAAAATGCAAAGTGCTTGCTTCAGTTCAGTCTGTTTGATTGACTGGGCTTGGTAGATGTTGCAATCACCTCAGAGAATAGCTCTGTTGTAGAGCCACTAGACTGCACACCATCATGAAGCAAACAAAATGAAGATGAATTTCTGTGGGCAGCCGTATTTGAATAATATGTTAAAATATATTATTCTTGCATTTGTGGAAAGTGATAGCCTATGGTTAAGGGTTCATTTTCAAAAGTTTATTTAGAATCATATTTCAACTGCAATGTTTATTCTGCTTACCACACTGCAGGGAGGAGAACATGAGGGTGGTCTTAGAGGATGCAGTCAGGAATTGAGAAGTTCAGTTATGAGGCTCAATTTAATGCTCTTCAGAACAACAATGGCTGAGAGGAGATTTAACCAAGAGGCTTTGAAGTTTCAGGAAGCCAGAGAGAATTAACAGGAAGGTCCTGTGAGGCTTGGTCAGTTATGTTCCACAGATTAAAGGTTACTGGAGAAGAAAGTGGATTTAAAAAAAAAACTATATTGTGCATCTAGAATTTATTGTCAGAGGGTAGCAGAAGCAGAAGCTACAACTACATTTGAAATACACTTGATGTGCTGGAACCTACAATGCAACATCCAGCAAATGTTCCCAATGGTTGTTATTTAGCCAACATGAACGTAATGGGCCGAGAGGCTTCCCATGCATTAGCAACTGATTGCCATTACCAATGGATCTTCAAGTAGACTTGTGGTATCATCACACTTAATTGATAACAGTCCCCAAGCTGCAGAGCAAATTGTAGCACAAGGTATGCTGAATTCTGGGAAGTATAGCTTTTGGAATAAAAATGCTAACAAACCAGCCAATCAATTATTTAAAGTTGCAGAGAATTGTAAAGGTTTCACTAGCCTAATTCAACTTTGACAAATGGCTATTTTAATTTAAATTGTGTGGCTTGTAGAGTTAGTAAACATCTTTAAACAGGACTGATTAACCATTTAATCAAGTTAGCTTTACTTACTGGGTGAGGGGGGCATGGTGGTGGAGAGGGAAGCCTTCAGAGTGAGAAGGTGAATAGAATCAATAGAATAAACAAGAATTGTGCTTCATAATAGGGACCATTATAGGTCAGCATACACAGGGATGATGGAATGATACACAAGGAGCAGATTATTGGAAGAGTAAGCAAGACCATTGCGGATGCAGTGGAATGGTTAAGCCTGCATGTTCCTTTGTACTGCAGTGAAGTAACCCTGTAGTTCAAACCCATTCAAATGAGACTATACCTGGATACTGCACTCAGTTTTGGTCCCCTCACCCAAAAAAGCACTGTGGGTATATGTAAAAAAAAATGGCTAAACATTTGGTCTGTATTTCTTGAAGTTTTGAAAAATGAGAGGTGACATTATTTCAAACTTGTAAGATCCTAGGGAACTTGACAGGGTGGATGTTAAAATATTTTCATTTGCAGGATAGTCTTCAACAAGGTCCTAGTTACAAGACGTGGGGCTGGTTAACTGAAACTGAGATGCACAGAAATGTGATCTCTGTGGGTGGCCAATCTCTGGAATATCCTGGCTTCAGAAGATGATGGTCAGATCATTAGATAGTGGATCATCTTCTTCATGTGCCTTCTGCGTTACACACTTGGGCAATCATGGCTCTCCACATTGAACGATCCCTCGCAGCGTCAATGATATCTCACACACTTAGATCTGTTACTTCTTTCACAGTATCCATATATTTTCTTCTTTGCCTTCCTCTTCCGCGTTTCCCAGGCATACGGCCTTGTAATGTAAGGCATTTTATTTCTCCCTTTCTGATGACATGGCCCAGGAATTTGTTTCCTCTCATTTAATGTTCTCATTAAAGATCTTTTTGTATGGGCACGTTGGAGAACCGTCTCATTAGTTACCCTATCTCTGTATGATATTTTCAGCATTCTTCTAAGAAACCACATTTCTGTTGCTTCTAAGTTTCTTTGGAGTTCTGGTGTTAAATAGTCCATGTTTCGGAAGCATACAGCACGATTGACCAGATACAACATTTTAGTAGCCTAAGCCTTGTTGTCATAGAAATGTGTCTGTTGGTAAAAATGGGTTTCATTTTTTGGAAGTTGGTTTTGGCAATGGCAATGCTTTTTATTTCTACTTTACTTCTAGCATCTTGTGATATAAAACTGCCAAGGTAATTAAAGCTGGTCTTTTGTTCAATCTCTTGGTTACTGATGTACAATTGGCAGTTGGGAGTATCCTGCTGTTTTGATATTACCGTACATTTGGGTTTTTTTTTTACAGTTGATGGTTAGATATTGGATATTGACAAATATTTGAAAGATTGAGGAAGTGAGGGTTATAAGAAACTGGCACAGCAGAGATCAGCTATGATATTGAATGGTGCGCCAGATTTGAGGGGCCTGGTGGTCTACTCCTGCTTCTATTTTCTTGTGGTACAGAAACACAGGCAGGAGATTATGATAATGAGAAAAGAATCAGTCCCAACACCGACCCCTGCGGAACATCACTAGTCACCAGCAGCCAATCAGAAAAGGCTCTCTTTATTTCCACTTTTTGCCTCCCGCCTGTCAGCCAATCTTATGTTCATGCTAGTATCTTTCTTGTAATACCATGGGCTCCTACCTTGTTAAGCAGCATATGTGGCACCTTGTCAAAGGCTTTCTGAAAGTCCAAGTATACAACATCCACTGACTCTCCTTTGTCTATCCTGCTTGTCACTTCCTCAAAGAATTCCAACAAATTTGTCAGGCAAGATTTCCCTTCAGGAAACCATGTTGATTTTGGCTTACTTACCTTCAAGTAACCCAAAACTTCATCCTTAATAGTGGACTCCAACATCTTACCAACCACTGAAGTCAGGCTAGTTTATAATTTGCTTTCCTCTGCCTCCCTCCCTTAAAGAGTGGAGTGACATTTGCAATTTTCCAGTCCTCCAGAATCATTCCAGAATCTAGTGATACTTGGATGATTAATACTTATGCCTCTATAATCTCTTCACCTACCTCTTTCAGACCCCTGGGGTGTAGCCCCTCTGGTCTAGATGATTTATCTACCTTCAGAACTTTCAGCTTCCCAAGCATTTCTTATTAGTAACAGTAACTAAAGTACACTCACTTCTGTCCCCTGTTGCCCTCAAATTTCTGGCACACTGTTAGTGTCTTCCTCAGTGAAGACTGACACAATACCTGTTAAGTTCATCCACCATTTCTACGTCCCTCATTATTACCTCTTCAGTGTCATTTCTTCAGTGGCCTCATACCCAATTTCGCCTCTTTTTCTGTTCATATATCTGAAACATTTTTGGTATCCTCTTTTACCTTCCTTCATATTCCATCTTTTCTTTCCTTATGGCCTTTTTAATTGCCTTCTGTTGGTTGTTAAAAACTTCCTAATCCTTTAACTTCCATGAATTTTTTGCTATATTATATGCCTTCCCTTTTGCTTTTATGCTGACTTCCTTTGTCAGCCACGGTTGTGTTACCCTCCCTTTAGAATACTTCTTCATCTCTAGGTTGTATCATAATATCTTACAAATTGCTTCTGTAAACTCCAACCATTGCTGATTTGCCGTCATCTCTGCTAGTGTCCCCTTCCAATCAACTTTGGCCAGCCCCTCTTTCATGCCATTGTAGTGCCACTGTACCCCACTGTAATACTGACCCATCTGATTATAACTTCTCCCTCTCAAACTACAGGATGAATTCTATCATATTATGCTCACTGCCTCAGTTCACTAATCAAATCTGTTCCCAAATTTAGAACAGAGATGAGGAGGAATATCTTTAGCCAGAGGATGATGAATCTGGAATTCATTGCTGTGGAGGACAAATCACTGGGTATGTTTTAAGTGGAGGCTAATAGGTTCTTGATTAGTAAGGGTGGCAAAGCTTATGGGGAGAAGTCAGGAGAGTGGGTTTAGAAGCAAAATAAATCAGCCATGATTGAATAGCAGAGCAGACTCAATGGGCTGGATGGCCTAATTCTGCTCCTATGTCTTATGGTCTTATGGTTTTAATATTGATGTGGCAGTTCAACCAGTGAGTACCAGAAGGCTTGTACAATATTGGGAGGCAGTCTGTATTTCAGCTAGTATGTCATCACCTACATTTTCCAATTGTCATGATTCAGTGGCTCAGGCCAGGGCAGTGTCTGGGGCCGGCCTTGTTTCTGTGACATTCTGATGAGACACCAATATAGTTTTGTAACATCTCAAAGTCACGATAAGCCTTGACAACACAATGCAACTTTAAATTTATGTATTATGAATTTAAGCTGTTTCCAGCACAGAGCTTGTGAAGAGATTTTTTTGTTTTTGTTTTTGTTAAAATGAAACAGTCTCCCAGAAGGCATATGACGAAGAAACAACAGCAGGTTTGACACACAACGTCAGATACTGGTGGACAAGGACGAGACCCCAGCAAAGAACTGCAGGTGCATCACGAATAAGGTAAGAAGGGAAGCTTTTATCTCAAATGCAAAACCATTTATAATTCAGTCCACTGATAAGTCTGGAGAAGGCAAGAGGGAATTTTGTCAAAAAAAACCTTGCATTGTCAAATTGATTTTCATGATTCAACCATTGATCAATTTCTTTCTCTGCTAGTTCACACAATAAGGCAGATGCACTGCATTTGTATATCTACCAGTTTCCAAAGTTTGGGTCCACTGGCTCTAACGATTATGGAAATGGGGTAGGATTGCAGCTGTTACTCGATCATATGTTTAGCACAAGCAAATAAGGAAGGCTTATATTTTACTCAAATTTACTCAACACTGATTTCTTCTAATTCTTGATAACTCTTTGGTTTTAAACCTCCATCCTGTGTCTCTCCTCTGCCAAAATAATAATTCCTTTTTACACCAGGAGGAAATGAATTGAATGATCTCTCTCCCTCTCTCTAGAGCATTTGGTGCGAGCAGCTGGTTGGAATTTAAATCTATCATGAGCCCCATATGCCTACAGCAGGCAATGTTCACAATGACAACTAGATGAATTGCCAAAGCAGCTAGAACTGTGGAATCAGAACCACTGTTTGGGGAGGCAGCAGAGGAAATTCACAAGGATCAAAGAGCTAAATGCTATAGATGCTGGAAATCTGAAAAAAATACAAAAGTACTCATGCAGAATCTGTAGAGGGAGGAATAAAATGAATACTTCATGTCAAAGACCAGTTATTAGTGCCCAGTGTAGTTGTAAACTGAACATGTTTTAAACTGCGGAGAAAGGAGAGGGGTGGAGAGAGGGTAGTGAAGGCTTGTTAACTACAGCTTATCTGATCTGTTATGTGATTCTCTCCCCACAGATGTTGGCTAACCTGTTGAGTATTTCTAAAGATACAAAGATCCAACACACATTTTTTCTCTCTCTGTCACAAGAGTCATAAAGCACAGTTACAAAACTCAAGTATATCAACCCCGACTGGCCAAACAAAACAGTTACGGAAATAGCAATCAAGAATCCTTCTATATCTGTATGTGATGGTATTCCTGAGTCTCCACCAGGACTTGCATGGCCGACAGTAGTGAAAATCAAGAGGAAGCTACTGGCAAGATGAAGGAAGACCTGAACACCATCAAGACCACCACCTAAATGTCAGTGGTAAGTAAGTAAGCAAGCACAGATACAAATCTTTTGGCTGACCATCAATCAACTGTCTATATTAATCCATAAACTAGGACTTGATCCATATGCCTTGGCAATTCAAATGCTTATCTAAATACTTCCTACATGTGAAAGTACCCACTTCCATTCTCCTCAGGCAGTGTGTTACACATTCCAACCATACTCTGGGAGAAAAAGATTCTCAGATCCTCAGATCCCTTCTCCACCTCTCACCCCTTACCCTAATATTATGTCCCCTAAGTTTTGACTCCTGTTATAGGAAAAGGTTTCTTACAGTTTTACAGTTTACAAATCAGCTGTGATTTATAAATCTTCACTACTCTCTCTGCAACTTAAAGCATGTTCAATTTCTAATTGTTCCCAATTCTAATGAAAGGACTTTGACCTGAAGTGTTAACTTCACAGATGGTGCCTGACCTGCTGAGTTTTTTTCAGTTTTTATTGGAGATAGAAGGATGTCACTAAGGATGGGGAAGTTACTTGGGGAACAGACTGTTCAAACTGTGATTGTTTTCTTTGGAGCCGAGGATGTGGAGAAAGAATTGACTGGTTTAGACAGAATGGAAGATGAAGGCCCATTTCCATGGCAGAACTCAATCAACACCCAGACGGCTTAAATTCATGGTAATTCTAGAAAAAGTACTTTCACTCCCTGTTGGAGGCAGCAACTCTCATCATATTTCAAAAGAGCACTTCAGGCCTTGTTTAATTTGCAAGACTGCAGACCAAGAGCTGGGAAGTGGCAGGAGACTCAATGCCACCTTTAGTGGCAATGTGACTTGAGGGGTCAAACAGAAAATGGACTGTTTCCTCGGTTTCTACTCATTCCACAATCTATTTTATACTAGATGTGGTTGCAAAGTAAACATTGACAGATTTATTCTATAGTTTGTCTCTTTTCTGGACACATGGAGAGGGCTTTGTTATTATTCCTTTCACTCATCCAGACACGTCCTCCTCCACGGTGGAGATAGTGGCTCCTATCTGAGTAGTGCTGGTCTTTCCATGTTTCCTTCTCTGAACTAAAATGAAGATAAACCAATTGGCATTGTGCTCTAGACACGTGTCCATCTGGGGATGTTGGTTCTCTCATTCATCCCATTACCAGAAGGTGAAGGGACAACCCACCAGAAGCTAATTGGCTGAATGGCCTTATTGTGCGCTATACTGTTATGTGTTCTAAGATTTACGAATGTGTTGGACATCGAATTATAGAGCTGTAAGCAGAGAAAATAGGCCCTTCAGTCCAACCTGTCCATGCCGACCATGTCTGGCACTGGAAAATTAAATCACCAGTTTTCATAACCAGTCCTGGCCACCTCCTGAGTCTTCAGCTATCGTAACTGCCCAGAATAGTTAAGCAAGGGCAGCATGGTGCTTGTTCAAAGAAAACACAGTGCACCAATGGAGGGAGATATTGTACCTTTGGAAGCAACATTTTCATTAATCCTAAGACTTTGCACACACAGAATACACTTGCTCCCTGGGACCTCATCAACATCAATGCTGCAGCACTGCATTAAGTGGGATTGTTGATTGAGAATAGGAGCAAGTGTTCTGACAGGAGGGAGATGAGTTCATGAAATAGGGTTCTCTAGCGGTCTGTTGAAAATGTTTAAGGAAGTGTCTGAAGTTTTTTTAAGTTTATCGAGTGGACTGTGTTCTACCATAAACTGGCAGCACCTTCTGAAAGGGAGAGCAGGGAGACTGCAGAGAGTATACTTACTGCGTTCCACTGCACAGTACGTGCAGACCCGCTCAACCACGGAACTTGTGAGGCTAGAACAGATTTTTAAGGAAAATATCTTATCAAGAAAAGTGTTGCTCAAGCCACCTGCAGTTTAAGGCCTGGAATGCCAAAATTCTCATCCAACTCACCTGATCATTTGCAAGATTCCTGGATAGTGAAGGGGTGGGGACAGAGAGATCTCACCCTCTTCAAGGAGGGAGTCTTTGAACAACCTTGTGGGCCAAGGGGTCTTTTCCTGTGCTGTACTGTTCTATGATCTATGAAAAAGCACTTTTAACCAGGTACTCAAGAAGGCGCTGCAGATTGCTAGAGCCACTCGCCTACAATCGCATCACTCGGATCTGAGCTGGGGACACTACAGACTGTTCAACAACTCCCAAATAGGTGCTGGGTATGAAGATAAACTGCTTCTGGCACATCTGTCTATGTGGCTTGCTATTTCTGTTCCCATCTCCTAGAATCCTACACCAGAAGTAAACTTGCTTCAGACTCAGACTTACCGGGCAGCTGGGTCGTATTCAGCCCAGACCCTGACATACTCATCCAGGTGATGGGGGCCCAGGATGGACGAGTCCCTTGTCAAATATTCAAAGTTGTCCATGATGACAGCAACAAAAAGGTTCAACATCTGATGTAGGAAACAGCAAAAAAAAAAGCACAAAACTTCATTTTAAACACAAGAGATTCTGCAGATGCTGGAAATCTTGAGCGATACACACAATGCTGGAGAAACTCAGTAAGTCGGGCAGCATCTATGGAGGAAAAGAATCAATTTGGCATTTTGGATCCAAAACATCAACTATTTATTCTTCTCCATAGATGATGCCTGAATTGCTGAGTTCCTCTAGTATTTTGTGTGTGTTGTTCAAATCTTTAATTTTTTTCCCTGTACTGCACTTCCTCCGTAAATATAACGCTGCATGTTTTTCTGTTTACTTCCTCAATGTGGGATGATCTGGATGGCACACAAGCAAAAGTTTTTCACTGCATCTCAGTACCTGTAACAATAATTAACCAATACTAACCGAAGGACTGTCAGTACTTTAATGAGTTACTTCAAAGCCAAGTGTAAAAGGTGGGGCAGCGAGAAGCCTGGCTCTGATCCAGGCCCCTAGTGCTGTCTATGTGGAGCCTGCATGTTCCTTCTGTGACTATATGGGTCTCTCCATGGTCCTCCAATTTCCTCCCACATCCCAAAGGTGTGCTGGTGGGCTAACCGTTCACTGTCAATTGACGTTAGAGGAACTAAGACAAAAGAATGAAAAGGGAGTTGATGGGCATGTGGGGGAGGGGGGAAGGGAGGGGGTAACACAGACATAATGAGTTTCTGGAATGGGGCTGATTTGAGTGTTCTGATGGGAGCTGATAGGGACCTAATGGGCTGAATGGCCCCCTACTGTGTCATAATATACTCAGTGGCAACTTTATTGGGTACTTCCTGTGGCCACTGAGTGTATGTTTGTGGTTTTCTGCTGCTGTAGTCCATACACTTCAAGGTTCATTTCAGAGATGTTCTTTTGCACAGTTGTAACATGTGGTTATTTGAGTTACTGTCACCTTTCTGTCAGATTGAACCAGTCTGGCCATCCTTCTCTGACCTCTCTCATTAACAAGGTGTTTTTGATCCCTTAACCATGTGGCCAAGTGGTTAAGGTGTTCGTCTAGTGATCTGAAGGTTGCCAGTTCGAGCCTCAGCTGTGGCAGCGTGTTTGTGTCCTTGAGCAAGGCACTTAATCACACATTGCTCTAGTCTGTGTGAGGAGTGGCGCCCCACACAGACTTCCAATCTGCGCCTTGTAAGGCATGAAAATGCCCGACGCAGGCCTCTCATGGTCTGAGTCAAAATCCCCTCCCCCTTCGGTCCCAGAACTGACACTCACTGGCTTTTGCTTTTGTTATTCACACCATTCTTTGTAAACACTAGAGTCTGTTATGCATGAAAATACCAGGAGGTCAGCAGTTTGTGAGATACTTGGGTCTATGGGTTGTGTGTTGAAGTCCCCCTCCAGTGACTGGAGCATTAAGATCTAAGCTGACACAATGCCACACTGAGGAGGGGTTGTACTGTTGCTGATGCTATCCCTTGGAAGAGATGTGAAACCCAGGCCTTGTGTGGTCTCTCAGGTGAATGTAGATGATCCCATTTCACTATTTCAGAAAAGAAGGCCGCAGGTTCTCCCTGGTGTTTGGGCCGACACCCAGTGCTCAATCAATATCACTGAAATAGATGGTCTGTCCCTGATCACACTGCCGTTTGGGGGCTGGAATCTTCATGTGCACAAAATGGCTGCGGGCTTTCCTCAACTGCAACAGTGGCAGTACTTGAAAGGATTCCATATTCTTTTGAAGGGGCATAAAACCCAAAGTGGAAATGTAATATTTACGGTTGAAAAAAATCAAGGTGAATGAAAATGTCAAGAAAATTGTGTAATTTCTTTTGGAAAATGGGAACTGATGCAGAGAAACATGGCGGCAATCACTTTTGTTAGCTCTGTAGGTCCAAGGTAGAAATTGAGAGGATAAGAAACCAATGGAAAGGCACAAAGGGTGCAGAACCTAAGATGAAATTGAATGACAGATTTTCTGTATGTCATGGAGCATGGAGACAGGCCCTTCATCTCTGCACTGACCCACTTTATACTCTGTCCAATAACCTCAGAATCTATTCCATACCTACACACTCTTGGGGAAATTTACACCAGCCAACCAACCTACAAGCCTTCAAGTCTTTAGGATGCAGGAGGAAACAGGAGTACCCAAAGGAACCCCCCCACAGTAACAGAGCAAACACACAAACTGTATACAGGCAGCATTGGGCATCAGTATTAAATCCAACTTGGTGGAAACAATTCTACTAGCTCTACCACTCTGCTAAACTTGCACATATTTTGAGTGGTGGCTATGAAGTCAGCCACATTATATAAAACTCTTGATTTATATGTTTATAAAATTTTAATTTTTATCTAACTGTGTAACCCAGGCTATGCTGCATCTGTTAATGGGCATGATCCAATTTGTGATGAACATAGGAGCAGCAACGTGCTCTGCTTCCAATCTGAGCCAAACCACCTCTCTTTATAGAGCCTGGTGATCCCGGATACAGCTGGAGCCATCGTGCCCATGTCCAGTTTAGTGAGGGCACCCAGTCCGCAGCTTCCCAGAACTCTTAGTCTCAAGCAATCCGCAGACTCGGAGTAGCCCAGATTACAGACATGTATCAGCACATCTCCAAATTTAGATATTGGGGCAGACATGTATATGGAAGTACTTACCAGGAAAGAGCAGAGAAAAATAAAGGAGACAAAGTAGAAATAGGCAAATTCGTTGCCACACTCGTTCCCTACAATGCCAGATCGAGGGTCGCATGGTTTGCCACCTAAGCATGATAACATGATGCTGTGCCACGCCTCTCCTGTCGCACTCCTGAAACACATGGAGATATGTTAACTCCTACTGGTCTTTCCTTCCAGTTGGGTGGGTATATATATCACACATACATGCGTACATACACTCACACTCACACACTCCTGAACAAATCTGAACATTTCTACCCAGAAAGAACTTCAAACAGTTTACTCCTCAGATTTGATTGTGACTTGGGGATTTTGTAATCAAACTGCAGGATGTGTAGGAGGATCCTGATGAAGGTTATTGGTCTGAAATGTCGACTGTTTATTCGCCTCTATAGCTGACTGCGCTGCTGAGTTCTTCCAGCATTTTGTGTGTGATGCTCAAGATTTCCAGCATCTGCAGAATCTCTTGTAGACGAGGTATTTCTTCACCCAGAGGGTGAAGATGGTCTGGCACTGGCAGCCTGAATGGGTGGATGGATGCAGAAACGCTCACCAAATTTAAAAGGTGGACCACAAGTGGCAACAAAAGGCACCTGTGCAGCTTAATACTCTTCCTAGCACACTGTCCGCGGCATTCTGGGTTATCGAACATCGAGATCTTGTGAGGGTGCGTTTTAAAAGTGTTGCTGGAGAAACTCAGAGGGTCAGGTGGCATCTGTGGAGGGAAATGGACAGAGGATGTTTTGAGTATAGACCCTTCATCTGGACTGCAGACAAGTCCAGATGAGAAGTCTCGACCCAAAACACTGATTGTCACCATTTCCCTCCACAGATGCAGCTTGACATGCTGAGTTCCTCCAGAGGTTTGTATTTTACTACAGATTCCAACATCTACAGTCCCTGGTGAATCTACATTTTGGATGTGGTGTGGGCTTGTGTTGGGTAGAAAGATCCACCTCACCTTGAGTGAAAAATAATCCCTTCTCAGCTGTCATCTACACATATTTCACAAGCTTCCAAAACTGTAACCAAGTCCTGGAATAAACAATTTAAAGTCCTGCTGGGTTAGAACATCTACCCATGCAGCAATACCTGCTGTGAACTCACTCATGGATCATTGGGTAAATATAGTGTGTAGCATCACAGAAATGCAAACACAAACAAGGGGAAATCCAAGAAACACACACAAAATGCTGGAGGAACGCAGCAGGCCTGACAGCATCTGTGGAAGAGTAAACAGTCAACGTTTTGGGCTGAGACTCTTCATCAGGACTGGAGAAACAAGATGAGAAGTCAGAGTAAGAAGGTGGGGCAGGGGGAGGGGTAGGGAAAAATGCAAGGTGGTAGGTAATAGGTGAAACTGGGAGAGGGGGAGGGGTGAGGTAAAGAGCTGGGAAGTCGATTGGTGAAAGAGATAGAGGGCTGGAGAAGGGGAATCTGATAGGAGGGGTGAGAAGGCCATGTAAGAAAGGGAAGAAGGAGCACCAAAGGGATGTGATGGACAGGTAAGGAAATAAGGTGAGAGATGGAAATGGGAATACAAGCATCCATTTATGCTTCTAACATTCCCATTAATTCTCCCCCTCACTAGGGGCAAATTACATCAGTCAATTAACCAACCAACCAACCTGCATGCCTTTGGAATGTGGGAGGAAACCAGAGCACCCAGGGGAAATACAGATAGTCACAGGGAGAACGTGCAAATCCCACACAGTGTTGGGATTAACCGTGTCGCTGGAGCTGTGCAGTAATGTCTCTGCTAATCGCACCACTGTGCTGCCCTGCTGTGTTAGATCAGTAACTCTCTTCCTCTGTCTCTGGCCAGGGTTAGTAGAGAAAGTTCCTTTAGTTCCAGGCAAGTGATTCACTAACACTTACTGGTGGCTCAGGCAGTTCTCAGTGTGATCCACAGTTGCTTCTGAGTTGGGGAGGTTCTTCACCCATTCCAAACAGGTCTCAGCTATCACACTATGTGGTACTGAGGAATTGTCACACTGCTACAGGTGCTGTGTTCTAGGTCAGTTATTAAGCCAAGACCCTGTCTGCTGTCAAAAGGATTTAAAGGGTTCCACAGTGCACTGTTCTGACCACGACCTACTGTATGTTCAGTCTTCTACCACTGCAGGCCAATAGCACACTACTGTGTGTGGGAACTTGATTTATGCATATTTGATATTACATTTCCTACATCACACCAGAGACTACTATAGTTCCAAATTACTTTATTGACTGTGAAATATTTGGTGCTCCTACAGAAATGTAAGTTGTCCTTCTTTCAACCTTTGAACTGTGATGCACCCCACCACATCGTACACATGTCCCCCAATTATAAATTGTCTGTTTCAGGCAAAATAGGTAGTGCTGCTGCCTCAGAGCTCCAAGAGTCTGGGTTCAATCCTAATCTCTGCTACCGTCCATCTGGAGGTTGCACATTCCGGTTTGGATTTTCCTTGGCTGCACCCATATCCCAAAGATGTGCAAGTTGGTAGATTAATCAGCAGTGTAGTGGATGAATGGGAAATTGAGGAAGGAGGTGAGAAAGAACAGGCAACGGAATTGGGGAAATGAGATCACTGTAAGAGCTGCAATGCACTCAATGGGTCAAATGCCCTCCTATGTCATGGGAACACAAGGGAACACCTACCCCTATCACCTCCATTACCAGCCCTCCATTTCAAGCTAGAAATGAATGTTAAAAGTGGAGAGGTTTGTATTCACTGGGATCGGGGGATTCCCAACCTTTTTTATGCCATGGACCTCCATCGTTAACTGAGGAGGAAAATAGACCCCAGGTTGGAACACCTGGCTGGGAAGCATGTTAATGCTTTGTGTCTGTGAGTCACCAGAGTCTTGGACAGGAGGGGTAAATGCTGGAGAGAAAGCTGGTGACCAGAGAAACATTCAGGCATCAGAAAAAAGCAAGAGAAAGACAAATAATTAATCAAGTTACTGCTACACACCGGAAAAGAAGGATCAAGGCCTGGAGGAATGTCCTGAAGTTGTTGTGATGGTTGATCTCACTATCTTCATCATCGTCCACAGCAATATTTCCAAACACCTACAAAATCAAACAACAGCCTAAGATTTTGAACACCTCATTAGATTCTAAGACTGGGACGTCTTTCCATAGCAGGAGAAAGAGGAAAGAAAAGTTCTGCCAGCAGGACACAGCGCTGGATTATCACACACCTATACCCAACAGAGAGTGACTCTCCACACAGTGAGGCTAGAAGAGAACAGAGTCGGCACTGAACCTCAGACCCTCAGACCCACTGTTACTCAACGGGATAAAGACTGCAAGTCTTCAATATTTTAGGTTCGAGAGAGAGTAATGGCTGGTTGCAAGCTGGGGTTGTAAGTGAAAGGAAGATGAGTAGATATGTTCTGGTTAGTTGTGCAGGGATACATGATGGAGAATGGGATTCAGTCTGGTGATATGTGAAGTAATGAGCCTGGGAAAGCAAGAAAACAATATCCATCAATTGGTAGGATATTGTAGAGGAACAGAGAGAATGTATTGTATGCAGATCCTTGAAGACAGCAGGACAGATAGATAAGGGAGGTTAAGAAAATGTGTGCGTGAAATTCATGCTCAAATTGTACCAAACATTAGTTGGGCCACAGCACCATATTCTACAGGAATTTAAGGCTGTTTGCCTTTAAGTCACAATTGTTTCTAACTCAGTGGTGCAAGTAAGTCTATCTCTGTAGCCCTAACCCATCACTTCTGGGAAGCTTG
The DNA here is from genome assembly GCF_963921235.1 of Mobula hypostoma. Lineage (NCBI taxonomy): Eukaryota > Metazoa > Chordata > Chondrichthyes > Myliobatiformes > Myliobatidae > Mobula > Mobula hypostoma. Next base: position 5,437,107 of record NC_086125.1, read on the forward strand.
GTGACTGATCATTGCTGAACGGGAAAGATGGGTCAGGGGAGGAGTAGGTGAAGTTGGCTGTGCTGTTACATGGTCAATTTTGCCCCAGTGTCCAGTGATATCTACTATGAGTGGCTACAATGGAAGCCATGACCAACCATTGGACAACACTGACCATCCCAGCATGTCTGGTGTGTTTATCCATACATCAGTTACCTGACAACTTGATGGGTAGAACACGGTCCAAGGTTCCATGTCCTTTACAAACACTAATGAAAATAGCAGCTTATCTGCATTGTGAATACTCATATTTGGAAATGGAATTGGTTTATTCTTGTCACATGTACCAGGGTGGAAAGGTTGTCTTACATGCTATTCATATAGATCGAATCATTGTAAGAGGTTGCCGTTTTTGAATCAAGGCCACGGTGTTTGAGTGGTTGCTGAGATTTATGTGATTATTGATGTGGACTACAGCTCAAACTAACTGTAGTTCATACTTCACCATTCAAGGCCCAAAAAGCCCTTCCAGGTGAGGCGATGCTTCACCTGTGAGTCTGTTGGGGTCATAAACTGTATCCAGTGCTCCTGGTGTGGCCTCCTGTATATTGGAGAAACCTGACATAGATTGAGAGACCGCTTCGCTGAGCACCTACACTCCGTCCGCCAGAAGAAGCAGGATCTCCCAGTGGCCATCCATTTTAATTCCACTTCCCATTCCCATACCAATATGTCAATCCGTGGCCTCCTATACCATCGCGATGAAGCCACACTTGGGTTGGAGGAACAATACCTTATATTTCGTCTGGGTAGCCTCCAACCTGATGGCATGAACATCAATTTCTCGAATTTTTGGTAATACCTCCCCCCCCCCATCTTTCTTCCATGGCCTTCTGTTCTCTTCTATCAGAGGCCCCCTGTATCTCCTTCACCAATCAACTTCCCAGCTCTTTACTTCATCCCTCCCCCTCCTAGTTTCACCTATTACCTTGTGTTTCTCTCTCCCCTCCCCCACCTTTTAAATCTCATCTTTTTTTCTCCAGTCCTGCTGAAGGGTCTTGGCCTGAAATAGCGACTGTACCCTTTTCCATAGCTGCTGCCTGGCCTGCTGAGTTCTTCCAGCATTTTGTGTGTGTTGCTTGTAGTTCATACTGGTCTCCTTCGGTTTTGTGTTTTCTTTCTTGTTGCCAGTTGGCATGTTGGGGGTTTGGGGTTTGATATCCTTTTTGCTGTTTTTCGGGTGGGCGATATTATGTATGTGTGAGAGAGGGGGTTGGGGGGGGTCAATGTTCTTGATTGCTGTTTTTCTGTGTGGGTGATCTGTTAGTTTTTGTTTGGAGGAGAGGGTTGGGGGTTTGGGGTTTGCGAGTTTCTGTTTTTTTCTGCTTTTTGTGTGTTGGGGGAACGGGATTGATGTCTTTCTTTCAATGCCTTTCATTGTTTTTCTTTGTTTTGTGGCTATCTGGCTAAGATGAATCTCAGAGTTGTTATACTGCATACATACTTTGATAATAAAATGAACCTTTGAAATTACTACACAGTACTTTGAGGAAGTACAAAGTAAGGTAATAACAGACGCAGAATAAAGTGCAATAGCTACAGAGGAAATGCAGAGCAGGTAGACAATAAGATATAAAATCATAACGAGGTAGATTGTGAAGTCAACAGTCTATCTTGTACTAGGGAACCATTCAATAGTCTGATAACAGCGGTGAAAACAACTTGCTGATGAATTACTTCAAGATTTCACGTCAACCCATTTACAGTGAAACTCCACTAATCCACTACACTTGGAACATTCATGGAATTGGACTGGCAAATTTTCTGGATCAAAGCAACACACACAAAATGCTGAAGGAAGTCAGCAGTCAGGCAGCATCTATGGAAGTGAATAAACAGTTGACGTTTTGGACCGAAACTTTTCTTCAGGGCTATTGTATGTTACTTCATGGAAGAAATTTCAGAAACTTTGCTCCAGAGAAAACAATCCAAATACAGCTAATGCTCTCTAATCTAGGCAACCCCTTTTCCAAATCTTCTCATCCTTCCTGTACTGTGGTGTTATATTATACAGTTAATGGAAGGGCCCTGGGGTGTGCTAATGAACAGAGGGACCTAGGAGTGTAAGTGCATAGTTCGCTGAAAGTGGTGTCACAGGTAGATATGGGGCTAAAGAAGGCGTATGGCATTCATCATTTAGGGCATTGAGTATAGGAGTTGGGAAGTCCTGATGCAGTTATACAAGATGTAGGTGAGGCTGCACTTGGGAGTATTATGAACAGTTTTTGTCACCCTGTTATAGGAAAGATGTTTTTCAACTAGAAGCAGTGCAGAAAGGATTTACAAGGATGTTGCCAGGTGTTGGGGGCCTGAGTTGTAAGGAGAGGTTGCATAGATTAGGACTGTATTTCCTGGAACACAGGAGACTGAAGGGTGACCTGTTAGAGGTATAAAACATCACGAAGGGCAAAGACAGGGTGAAAGAACATAGTTTATTACCCCACTGGGGGCAGGGGGGAATGCTAAAAACAAGAGGGCATTGGTTTAAGATCAAGGGTGAGACATTTGAAAGGGACATCAGGGGCACCTTCTTCACATAAAGGGCAGTGTGCATTTGGAATGAGCTGCCAGGAATAGTGTTTGAGGCAGGTACAGTAGCAACATTTAAAAACCATCTAGATGAGTACATAGATAGGAGAGGTTGAGAGGGCTATGGGTCAAACGGGGATAGGTGGGACTCACTTACTGGGCAACACAGTTGGCATGGGTGAGTTGGACAAAAAAGCCTATTTCCATTCTGATATGGCTCTATGACCAGAACTGTACTCAAAACTTGAAGAATGTTTACTCTGGATCGAAATATCTGGAATTTCCTCTGACTAACTTGGCTGCTCTGAAGGTCTCAGTTCCTATCACAAAGCTTCATTAGCTGGCTACAGACCCCAGTCATCACCCTGGCATGGGATCTCAACCAACCAACATCATGTTTTGGACCCTTAGAGCTCATATTGATGGAATCACCAATGTGCGTGGTTCCATTTCTACCACTGTGCCCAGGCTTTGTTCTACCTTTGCTGCCAGCCTTAGTTGGTGCTTCTTGACTTTCTCAACGCTTCCTGATACTCAAAACTCAACCATACAGCTTCGGGGACAGTGAAGACCTATTGCAAACCAATTTAATATTGTATGAACTAAAGCCCTGTGTGAAGTTTCAGGACATTCTCTTTCCCCCTTTCATGTACCCACAGGTGATGAAGAGGAACCTTGACTCACCTGCATTCCAATGATGGCATAAATGAAGAACAGCATTGCGATTAGTAGACAGACGTAAGGCAAGGCCTGAAAAACAAAACCAGCCGCACAGGTAACAGTACGCCTTGGCAGAGGAACAAGGAACAACAGTAATTGGCACAGCTATGAAGGTTGTGCAGATCCTAGCGATCTGTGCATTAATCCTTGAAAGTGTTAGGGCAGGCTGAGTGAGTCGTTAATGAAACGTGGATCCTTGGTTTCATAAATTGTGCAATGAGTACAAAAACAGGGAGGACACGTTGAACGCAAACACGAGGAATTCTGCACATTTTAATTCCACATCCCATTCCCATTCCCATTCTGATATGTCTATCCACGGCCTCCTCTACTGTAAAGATGAAGCCACACTCAGGTTGGAGGAACAACAGCTTATATTCCGTCTGGGTAGCCTCCAACCTGATGGAATGAACATTGACTTCTCTAACTTCTGCTAATGTCCCACCTCCCCCTCGTACCCCATCCGTTATTTATTTATATACACACATTCTTTTTCTCTCTCTCTTTTTTTCTCCCTCTGTCCCTCTGACTATACTCCTTGCCCATCCTCTGGGTTCCCCCCCCTTTTCCTTCTCCCTAGGCTTCCTGTCCCATGATCCTCTCATATCCCTTTTGCCAATCACCTGTCCAGCTCTTGGCTCCATCCCTCCCTCTCCTGTCTTCTCCTATCATTTTGGATCTCCCCCTCCCCCTCCTACTTTCAAATCTCTTACTAGCTCTTCCTTTAGTTAGTCCTGTTGAAGGGTCTCGGCCTGAAACGTCGACTGTACCGCTTCCTAGAGATGCTGCCTGGCCTGCTGCGTTCACCAGCAACTTTGATGTGTGTTGCGAGGATACGTTGAACATTTCCAAAACACTGGCTAGTCTGTACTGGAATGTAGCATTCAATTGTAGTCACAGAGTCTTAGGAAGTGTGTGAATGTCCTAAAAAAGGGCTAAACAAATATCCGGGAATGAGGGAATTCAGCAACAGAATTACACTGGAGAAGCTGGGGTTAGGTTGAGAGGAGGTCTGATAGAGGTGAACACCTGCTGCTGTGGTGAATGTTCATGGCAAAACGTACCAGAGTCCCAACAACTTGCAATTTTTGAGGTTACAAATCCCGTGACAAAATGATGGACAGAGTTGTAAATGTGACAGATAGAGAGAGGCTGCTCCCAAAAACAGATGACTAAGGTGCAAAGAAGCATGGTTTTGAAATATTGAGCGACAGGTACAAAGGTAATGTGAGGGTGAACTTTTCTTTGCTCAAAGAGGAAAGAGCTGGACTTAACTTCCTGTACAGGTGGTGGAAACAGAACCAAGCAGGACATCCAGATTACATAGGCACTTGTGACAGAATAACTCACAGGAACAGGAGAAAGACCATGGAATTGGGCCCACAGGAAATCAGATTTGATTTGAGGAACCGAATGGTCTCCTGTCAAGTTTGATTCTAATTCCATTCAATTCTTCATTATCTATGTGTTATGTATCATTCGTTGGGTATACTTAAAGCAGAGGTTGATGGGTTCTTAATTAGTAAGTGCATCAATAGTTAAGGGGAGAAGGGAGGAGAATGGGTTGAGGGATAATAAATCAGCCATGATGGAGTGGCAGAGAGGATTTGATGGGCCAGATGGCTTAATTCTGCTCCTATGTCTTGTGCCCTAATGGTCATTCTGGCAGCATATTTTAGGTACCAGACACAGAATTAACTGATTAAAGGTTCCTGACTCACTCAACTATTCCTATTAAAACAACTCAACAAAGAAAAAGCTTTCAAGTCAATACTCAGGCTGAGAAAAGCGATTGGATCATTAAATTCTGATCAATAAGGGGAAAGATTGACACAGGTGAGAAGGGGTGAAATCTGATCTGTGTGTCTGGAGAGGTGATCAAGGTGAGGGAATATGCATTAGAGAACCAAAGTTTTATTTTTCAAGAGGCTGGAAGATGATAGAGTTCAGAGGGAGTTGGGTATCCATAAAAACAAATCTCTGATAATTAGTGCAGATAGAGCTAGCAATTTGAAAACCTGAGTGTTAGCCTTTATTGTCATCATCATGGCTTGGCTTCGTGAACGAAGATTTAAGAAGGGGGCTGCCCACATCTGTTGCAGGTTTGCTGATGGCTGACGAGGCCAATACGGAACAGGCAGGTCTGGCCACAGTGGCTGCAAGGGAAATTCTGTTCTGGGTTTGGTGCTGCTGTGTCACGGTTCTTCCTCCTTCTCCTTTTGTCCTCAATGCCAGCCTTGCATGCGTTCTCGAAGGAGGAGAATGATATGTCGCCAGGCCTCGCGATCGGAGACTAGATTAGATCACTGGCGATGGTCAATGTGACAGGCACCAAGGGATTTCTTCAGGGAGTCCTTGTACCTCTTTTTCGGTGTCCCTCTGTCACGGTGGCCAGTGGAGAGTTTGCCATACAGCACAATCTTGGGCAGGCGATGATCCTCCATCTTGGAGACGTGCCCTGCCCAGCACAGCTGCGTCTTCATCAGCATGGCCTCGATGCTGGTGACCTCCGCCTGTTCAAGGACATCGATGTTGGTGACGAAGTCACTCCAGTGGATGTTGAGGATGGTGCGGAGGCAGCGCTAGTGGAAATGCTCAAGGAGTCGTTGGTGGTGATGGTAGGTGACCCACGAGTTGGAGCCGTACAGAAGGGTGGTCAGTACAACGGCTCTGTACACGCTGATCTTTGTGCCTTTCTTCAAGTGCTTGTTGTTTCAGACTCTCTTATACAGCCTGCTGAATGCGCTGTTTGCCTTTGCCAGTCTGTTGTCGATTTCTGTCGATCTTGGCATTTGACGAGATGGTGTACCCCAGGTAGCTGAACAGGTGGACTGTCTTCAGCTCTACCTCACCGATGGTGATGTGGGGAGGTAGTAATCTTCCTGAGGTGCGGGCTGATGGAGAACTTCTGTCTTCTTCAAGCTGACTTCCAGTCCGAAGAGCTCGGCAGCCTCTGTGAAGCAGGATGTTATATGCTGCGGGGCTGTCTCTGTCTGAGCAACAAGGGCAGCATCGTTGGCGAAGAGTAGCTCTTGGATGAGTTGCTCCAATGTCTTGGTGTGGGTCTGTATTCGCCTCAGGTTGAAGAGGCTGGTATCGGTGCAGTATCGGACGTAGACACCGTCCTCATCATCAAGGTCTTCTGTGGCCCTTTTGAACATCATGCTGAAGAAGATGGTGAAGAGAGTTGGCACGAGGACGCAGCTTGCTTTACTCTGTTGCCTATTGGGAAGAGTTCTGAGAGGTCGTCGTTGTGTCTGACTTGGCAACTCTGATCTTCATGTAGCTGGATGACTATGCTGAGGAACTTTGGGGGCATCCCAGTCGTTCCACGATTTGCCACAGTCCTTCCCTGCTCACGATGTCGAACACTTTGGTAAGGTCGAAAAACGTCACATACAATCCCTTGTTCTGTTCCCTACATTTCTCTTGTAGCTGCCTGAGAACAAATACCATGTCGATGGTGCTCTTGTTGGCTCTGAAGCCATACTGGCTCTCTGGGAGGTGTTCTTCTGCAATGATGGGCACCAATCTGTTCAGGAGTACTCTTGTGAGGATTTTTCCTGGGATAGAGAGAAGGGTTATCCCCCAGTAGTTGGAGCCATCGGACTTTTCCCCCTTGTTCTTATACAGGGCGATGATGACTACATCACGGAGGTCCTGTGGTAGTTTACCTTGTTCCCAGCAGCAAAGAACTCGTGGAGTTTGTTGTGTAACGCTGGGCCCCCATGCTTCCAAATCTCAGGTAGGATTCCATCAACTCCTGCTGCCTTGCCACTTTTCAGCTGCTCTATGGCCTTGACCGTCTCTTCTAGGGTTTGAATCTTGTCCAGTTCTGTTTTCTCTGGCTGTTGTGGAATGCGATGAATTGCTGAGTCTTGGACCATGCGGTTGGCGCTGAAGAGAGTGTGGAAATGTTCTGACCACTGGTTCAGGGTGGATGCGTTGTCTGTGAAGAGCGCCTGACTGTCTGCACTGTGCAAGGGACTCTGGACCTGGTGCGAAGGGCTGTAGCCTTTATTGTACAATTCCTTGAAAGCCCATTTGGTTCTTGAACCAATTGGCACAACCCTAGTTTAGCAACAGTGTGACCACTTTGCACTAAATTTATTTTTTTGTTCTAATTGTGCTTTTATTGTATAAATTGTGTCTAATTTACATTTAGCTCATGTTTTTCATGTGAATGCTGCTTATATGATGCTATGTGCCTGTGATGTTGCTGCAAGCAAGTTTTTCATTGCACCTGTGTATACATGGACTTGCAGATATGATAACAAGCTCAAACTTACAAGTGTAAATATTTCTAGTTGCAATATTATAGGGCCCTCATAAGATGCACTTGAAATATTGTCCACGGATCTGGTCTCCCTACCTAAAGGCAGATATTCTTACAGTAGAGGGAACACAATGAAAGTTTGCCTTTAAGGAGAGATTAAGCAGACTGGTCCAATATGCTCCAGAGTTTGGAAGAATGAGAAGTGATCTATTTGGAAATAGAAATTCTTATGAGGTTTAACAAGATAAACACTAGGATGATGCTTCTCTAAGCAGTGGTATCTAGTATGGGGTCAGTTCTCAAATAAGAACCAGTGTTACAGATCAGAGGTTAGAAGGTGGAGACTCTTTGGAGTTCTCTATCACAGAGGGCTGTGGAGACTCAATCATTGAGAATATTCAAGGCAGAGAAGGGGAGATTTTGCGATATTGAGGGAATCAGGGACATGTGGCTAGTGCCGAGGTAGAAGATTAACTATGATTCTGATTTCCTGAAGGCTAAAGAAAATGTAGAAAAGGTGATTAAAGGAAATGTACAAAATTCTTGCCTGTATGGGTCAAAGCTCAGAACAAATAGGCAGGTAGGTCACAATTCAACTAGTATTCTAGTTAAACTGCAGCTAGATAGCTGGTCATCACGAGAGAAAGGAAGTAATAGCAGCAGATGGGATGCAAAGAGGAATAAAACTGGAGTAGTGATCCAGAGATACAAGTTCAAATCCTACCTATGTAGCTGAGAAGCAATTTTAGTTCAATAAATCTGGAATAAAAAGCCAGTATTTGTAGTTATGACTTTGAAACTACTAGACAGTCACCTTGTTTTTCTAATGGTCCACACACTGCCTGTGCTCACCTGAGTCAGAAAAGCGCCCTTTCGTGGACTTTCACACCTGGGACTCTGGTGTTGACTACACCTTTGGCAAGTCGGATGGTGACCAGACCAGGCCAATCCAATTGGTTCTGTTCCCGTCTTCTGTCACTTGCCCTATTGTACATGCTAATCAATATCCCTCCACTGATTTTTTTTTTATTGCTTACCAATCCTAAGTAGCAAATTACTTACCAGCCCATGTTTGAGATGTGGGCGAAACCAGAACACCCTGATGAAACCCAAGCAGTTATGGGTTGAGTGTAAGACAGCATGGAAGTCAGGATCAAAACCAGGTCACTAGAGCTGTGTGTCGGCCATGTTAACAGTCCCATTACTCTGGATTGCTAACAACCGTCTGGAAGTCAAGGCCCAATGGAGGCTGAAGGCCTGAGGTTTGAGAACTGGGTAGGTGGGTGGTAGGTAACTGGCTTGTTTTGCTGTTGTTGTTGTTGCTTGCGTATTCTGCGAACATGATGTGCATGTTATGTTGGTGCCGGAATGTGTGCTGGCACTTACAGGCCGCCCCAGCCTATTTATACTGTGTTAGTTATTAACACATGGCACATTTCACTTTGTTTCAATGTACGTGATAACAAATGAATCTGAAAATCTGAAATCCTGTCAGCTCTATTACCTTCCCGTGATTTGGTGGAGAAGGTTTGCAGAAAGAACACCAAGTTTTTTAATAATAATTTCAGGGTTTCTGCACAATTTCAGGATTTAGCAAGTACATAAATCCTGTTAGTGTTACAGTGCAGGGATGGCAAATGTCAGTGGTGTCACCGTGGTTACCACAACACCTGCAACATCCATCAGTGCATAGCATGACAACCATGAGATGACATCTTAAGGCTCAGTGAGAAACCAAAAAGAGCAGCAGGCCTTTACCTTGAAAGACTGAACGAACGTCCACAGCAAGATACGGATGGTGTAACCCTGCCTCAGGAGCTTGATGAGCCGAGCAGCGCGGAACAACCGCAAGAAGCTCAGATTGATAATGTTTTTCTGCAAAAGCAAGGTTAGCAATAATGGTTAAAGGTGAACGCCTGCTGTTCTCGCTGGTTGTACTCGACAAGAATGCCACTTCGAAGAACACTCCCAATAAACAAATCTGGCCATCATCCAATCATGGGAAAGAACGGGTTTCCTCATTAAAATGTTAAAATATATATAAATATTTCCATATATATATATATTTTTAACACAACCAAATGCACTGTTCTTTGACACAAGCAAGGCATAATGTGGAGTCTACTATACATCAAAGATGCACAGAAAGCAAGATAGGCAAGCACACCACAAATATCAAACCACAATTCCTTAAATTTTGTGTAGACTCCAATGGGCATGCACGGACAAAAGGCAAGAACCTTTTAAAGGAACTGGGTGGGGTTGGGGGTCGATAAATCAGCAGTCCTTGGAATGCATGCAGAAAATGAATGTTTGCATTCATGCGACAATTTATCAGGGAGACCCATCTCTCAAACACCCCCACATTGAAAGGCAAAGAGTAATAAAAAGGAGAGAAGAAAATTAGCCTAATAAATCCCTAACCTTGTTGTTGCCTAATGTCCAGCTTTCTGTATACATTATCATTTCAATTTTGCTCTTGCCCTGCCTCAGGTTCCTGACTTTCTCATCTGGATTTCTCAAAGGTAAGGCTTTGTTTTCATTACCTTGCATGATAAATATGGGCATCACTGACTTGTTCAATATTTGCTGCCATTGATAATTGCCCTGGAGAAAGGGGTGGTGTGATGCCACTTTAAATCACTGCAGATCATGTGGTGAAGATGCTCTCACTGTGCTGTTGGACAGGTAGTTCCAGGATTTAGACCCAGTGGCAATGAAAGACTGGCATTCATTTCCAGGACTGTGTGAGACTCACACAGAAGGGAACTTGCGGGTGATGGCATTTCTAGGTGACAGAAGTGTGCTGTCCAAGTTGACCGTGCACTTGTAGATGGTGCCGATGGTAGATGCAGTGAATATTTGGAATAGTGAATGGACAGCCAGTCAACTAGGCTGCTTTATCTTGGATGCCATCAAGCTTCCTGAGTGTTAGAACTGCCTACATTAGCTTAATGCATGTAACAAGTAGCAAAGATCCCAGCACCAATCTTCATGGCACAGCACTGGTCATAAACCTTCCGTCACAAAATCAAACTCCTGCCACATCCTTTGAGACTAATAGTACAAGCCCTATTTTAGATCCAGTTTGCCAACTTGCTTTGGATCCCATGGGCTCTAACCTTTTGAGCCATTGACTATCTAGGAATATTTCTCCAAAGCATTCCCTTTTGCAAGTACTGAGGGACTGGATACAAGCTTTGTATAACTCATGGACAATGAGTTTTACTATTAAAATATTCAACGCCAGGATGCAGACTGCTACCCATTTGAGACACAGCCACCCATCCCTGTCTCTCAACAGCAAATGATCAGCAGATGTGGTACCTTTATGCCAAGTAATAATAGTTCAATTAGTCTAACATCAGTGAAAGTTATTGGAAAAGAATTCTGAGGGGCAGGATTAATGTATATATATGGAAAGACAGGGATTGATCAGGGATAGTCAGAACAGATTTGTTGGTAGAAAATCATGACTAATATAATTGAAGTTTATGTATTAACTAGATATATTGAACACTAGTTGATGAGATTTACATGGACTTCATAAGGCCTTCAACAATGGAAGGTTCATATAGAAGGTATGACAGTGCCTCTACTTTGCGTAGTTTTGGATTGTCACCAAAACCTTTGACAAACTTCTATAGATGGACATTGGAGAGCATCGTAACTGGTTGCATCATGGTCTGATAGGGAAACACCAAATGCCTAGGAAAGGAAATGTATACAGAAAGTGGTGGTGGAAACAGGCCAGTCTATCACAGGCCAAGCCCCCCCCCCCCCCCCACCATTGAGCATATTTACATGGAGCACTGCCATGAGAAAGAGTATCCATCATCAAGGACTTCCACCATCCAGGCCATGCTTTCTCCTCGTTGCTTCCATTGGGTAGGAAGTACTACACCACAAGGTTCAGGAATGGTTATTAACCATCAGGCTGCTAAATTGGTGTGGATAACTTTACTGACCACAACTCAACCTACACACTCACTTTGAGGGACTTCTTATAACTCGCATTCTCAGTATTATTTTTTATTTGCACAATTTGTCTTATTTTGCACATTGTTTTTGTTGATCGTTGTTTATGTATGTTTTTCATAAATTCTATTGTATTTCTTTATTTTCCTGTGAATGTCTGCAAGAAAATGAATCTCAAAATAGTATATGGTGACGTGTACATGCTTTGATTATGAACCTTACTTTGCCTTCGTCTGATCTAAAAAGTTAGATCCATGGGATCCAGGGCAAGTTGGAAAACTGGATCAAAGATTGGCTTGTTAATATTAATGAAAGGATGAGGATGGAAGGTTGTTCCTGTCACTGAAAACCTATGACTAGTGGCGTGCTGTAGGGATCCATGCTGGGATTCTTGCTGTTTGTTATGTGTAACTTGGAGATCAGTATCAGCGGCATGTTAATTAAGTATGCATATGACAAGAGAGTTACTGTGGTTCATAGTGAGGAAGGTAATCCTGGGCTACTGAATCATTAATCGGTTGGTAAACTGGGCAAGAATCCTGTTAACCGTGAGGTGATGCATTTTAAGGGAAGTTGGGAGGGTGTCGAATATGGCGTAGGTCCATATCAGAAGTGTAGGGCCCAAGGGATACTGAGGATCAGAGGGACCTTTGTGTACAAGCTCAAAGATGTCTAGTAGGGCTGCATAGGTAGAAAGGGTGAAGGAGGAATATGGAACACTTGACTTCGTTAGCAAGAGCACAGAATACAAGTTCAGGGTGGTTTTGTTACAATGTTATAAAGCAATGGCTGGACCACTGTGAGAATATTATGCACAATTCAGATCACCATGTTACTTGTATTGTTTTTTTTCCATTTTAGAGATACAGGCCCTTCTGGCCCAACGTGCCAGCACCACCCAATTACGGCCATGTTATCAATTAACTACCAGCCTGTATGTCTTTGAGATGTGTGAGGAAAGCGAAGCACCTGGTCATGGGAAGAACAGACAAACTCCGTACAGATGGTGGCACAATTGAATATAGGTCACTAGTACCTGGTTACAGGAAGGATGTGATTGAAATGGTGAAGGTGTAGAGAAGATTTATCAGGATGTTGCCTTGGATGGAGCATTTCAGTTATCATCAGAGACTGGATACACTGGGGTTTAGAGCAGTGGAGGCTGTGGAGTATAGAATATTATGAAAGGCAGAGAAGCGTGAATAGTAAGATAGTGAGCAGAAACATCTAAGATCAGATGGCAATGATGTAAGGTGATGGGGATGAGATTTAAGTAGGATCTGAGGAAAAACTTTATTTACACAAAGAACAGTTGAAATCTGGAACACACTGCCTTAGGTGATGCTGGAAGTATGTCATCTTGTAACATCGAAGAAGCTTCAAACTGAATACTTGCATAGTAGGCTGTGGACTAACTGCAGGCAGATGTGATGAGCATAGTTTTATGGTCAGTAATGATATGGTCAGATACAGGTCTGCTTCCCTGTATGACTACATTCTGAAATATGATAATGTTCTGCTCTCAGTTGCAAAATAGTGCATTCTACATCTGGAAGCTTTGTTTGTTCAAATATTGACTAAAATTATACTTGAAAAAACAATAGTTCTGTGGCCACTTAGAGCTGGGGTGGGCTTCAAATATTACAGGTTTATTTTGGGCATGTTCGTCTTTACATATGTATTGGATTTGACTCTGATATTTGAGGTTGGTACTAAACCATTACCTAATACATACTTTATTTAATAAACCTATTCAAAGAATAATGTCACTATCAAACATTATTTATCAATTTTGTCAATAGATTGCATGTAAATCAGAGCTGCTAGTCCATTGGGCAAATTGTGTTTTGTAAAAAAAATCTTATTTATCATCCTTGGATATTTAATCAGATAAGGTGGAAGCAACAGTCTAATCAAACACATGCACAAGATTTAGACACCTGTAGCAGGGGGAGATTCCAAAGCAGGCAGTGGGGCCTACTGGCTAGAGAGGGAAAGGACTTTTTAATCCTAAAAGATTTGAAACAGCCATCTATCTCAGAAAAAAAAATTGTGAATGACTACAACACAATGCTAGTATGGCAGGTTCTATTCCATGGCCTATAATGTAATCACTGCCTTTGCTAACATCTTATTGGAGTTGTTGTAATCTCCATTTATTCCTTGCAGTGCTTCACATTGCCAAAGGCAAAATCCCCTTTCTCATGAGGGCAGAATTTTGATACTGTTAGGAAATTTGATGAGCAAAAGACTGAGGGGAGGGTTCATAGACAGGTATGTGAGTGGGAATGGTTTGATTGTAGAGTCCTGTGAGGATCTCAGTTGGATCTACACTAATCGATCTATTAATGGCCGCCTGAAATGATGTAGCAATGAGCCAGTTGTGCCAAAGACACAAATACAAGTGGCGGTATAAACAGTTGGCACAGAAGCATTTAATTACAGAGAGATATTAATAGAATGGGTAAATGGGGAAAAATCTGTGATAAGAAAGTTTAATACAGGAAGACCTGCTTTGGATCTAAGTAAAATGCAATGGTGATTTCTGAGTGATGAGAAATGGGAGAGTCCATGCACATGGACCTTTAGAATTAAATTTATATCTCCCCAGTTAGAGAGGAAGTGTCTGTTCCTTTGTAGCTGTTACATTTTATTCTGCATTCTGTATATTACTTTACCTCATGCACTGTGGAACGATTTGATCTGTATGAATAGTATACAAGTTAAGGTTTTTGCTAAACTTTAGTATATGTAACAATAATAAACCAATTCCAATTTCAGTTGTTGAATACACTGACCCATGTTTATCATCCTTTTCCCCAGAGCAGCAGTTTCCATTGAAACTGCTCCTCGAAACCTAACTTACTGATCACCTCTCTGCTAGAGTCACAGAGAGATGCAGTGTGGAAACAGGCCCTTCAGCCCACTGAGTCTATGCTGACTGTCAACTAACTGTATTTTCCCATTATAACAATTAACTTCTCCCGGTTTCTACAACTCACCTACACAGTAAGGGCAGTATTACAGTGACCACTTAACTTGTCAACCCTAACATTTTTAGGGAATTAAGAGGAAACCCACATGGTCACAGGGAGAATGTGTGAACTCCACAAGTATAGCATCAGAGGTCAGGACTGAACTTGGGTACTGCAGCTATGAAGCTCGACCAGCTCCACTGTGTCTCTGTGATATCCCTTGACTTTAAGCTTCCTTTCTTCTGTTGTCCACTCCTCTCCACAGCCTTGTCCCTCTGGCATCTCTTCCAGCCCTTCAAGTCTCCAACAAACTTGTACTTCTCCACTGTTTGGGGACTCACTTTCTTTGAGGATGACACTTTCAAACTGACCACAATCCAAGACAGCAATGTTTCATTTAGCTGCATACATGTGTATGGTCGAATGTCAATAAAATGAACTTGAAATCATACGGTAACATGGTAATCCTCAAAGGAAGTGGAACTGCAAATGGTGGAGATGCACGGGTTTGTTGGAGGCTTGTAGGGCTGGAAGGTCACAGAGGAGAGTGGACAACAAAAAGGAATCTTAAAGTCATGGTATATCAAGTGGTGGATTTGGTCAAGCTTTAGATCTGCAGTGACCTAGGTTCAATCCCGACATCTGATGCTGTCGGTGTGGAGTCTGCACGTGCTCCCTGTGACCATGCGGATGTCATCTAGCTACTCCAGTTAGCACCCATGTCCAAAAAAAATTGTTAGGGTTGGTAGGTTAATTAGCTGCTGGAATATTGCCCCTAGTGTGTAAATGAATGGTAGATTCTGGGCTAAGTTAATGGTTATTTGGGGAGAATACTCTGGGGTAGGGTAGGTTGACGGTGTCAATGTGACAGCGAAAGATTAAAAATAAACCCATCTATTTGGAGAATTGCCTTGGTCTTTCTGAAAATAATGGCAGTGGAATCTTGGTTTTACATTATCTACCAAACTCAATACCTTTTGGAAGTGTGAGCTCTCAGCTCACCGCTCCCTGTTCTCTGGAGCGAGGTTTAAATTTAGTTGGGTGACTGATTGATATGCAACATACTATAATACTGTGGACATTTCTGTGATAAAGAGTTCAATACTTTAGCATATTTTGTCTGCTTTTCCTACTAACACTCCCTGTGTCCCATCTTTTGTTTCTCCATATCCCATTCCCACCTCTTCCAACTCACAGTATCATCCATTCTGTTAAACACCCTCTCCCATATAGCACCCCACCCTCTCCCATATACCACCCTATCATCGATCTTCCCCTTGGCTTTTCCCTACCCTCCCTTCCACAATTTTTCCCATTTCTAATGAAAGGCTGTTAGTCTGAAACATCATTTCTCTTATTCTCTGCTCAGATGATGCCTGAACTGCTGTATGTTTCATTTTTATTTCTGATCTTCTGTACTTTCCTGAGGTGACTAGTCAGGAATTTTGAACCTTGAATTCCACTGACATCCCGTTAGCCATTATATCCACTGGAAAGTAAAATTGTTTCCATCAAACTCCACAGATGCTTCAAAATTGCCATGCAAGTTGATAGTTTGTTAAGGCATATGTAATGTTGGCCTTCATCAGTTGAGGGATTGAGATCAAGTCCCATGAGTTAATGTTGCAGCTCTATAAAACCCTGGTTAGAGCACATTTGGAATATTATGTTCAAATCTCATTGCTTCATTATAGGAAGGATGCAGAAGCTTTAAAGAGTATGCCGAGGAGATTTACTAGGATGCTGCCTGGACTAGAGAGCATGTCTTGTGAGGATAGTTGAGCAAACTAGGGCGTTTTTTGGAATGAAGGAGCATGAAAGGTGACTTGATAGAGATGTACAAAAAAATAAGAGGCATTGATTGAGTGGATAATCAGAGACTTCTTACCAGGTTGTAAATGGCTAATGCCTGTCTATCTAGGTACCATATCCGATGTGGACTTTGGTGACCATGGTTTTCCATATGGATCTATCCTTCATTTTTTGGATGACTTCCATTTCCTCGATGTGTAGCCACCTGGCTAGGCTTTTGATGTACATAAGCCGAGGTCTTCCTCTAGGTTTGCTCCCCTCAATCTTTCCAGAGAGTATGAGTTTTTCTAGTTCATCTTTCCGCATGATGTGTCCTAGGAATCTGAGTTGTCTTTCTCTTATTGTTGGTATGAGTGATCGAGCTGCTTGGGCTCTTCTGAGAACTACTTCATTTGATGTGTGTATGGCCCATGATATTTTTAACATTCTCCTGTAGAACCATAATTCAGCTGCTTCTAGTCTCTTTTCCATTGCTGGGGAAATGGTCCAGCATTCACTTCCATGAGTCAGGATAAAATAAATGTAGCACTGCAGTATTCTGTTTTTCGTGTACGTGCTCACCTTTCTGTCTGTTAATATGGTCTTCATTTTTTGGAAAGCTTCTTTTGCCATTGCTATTCTGTATTTGATATCTGTGTCGCACCTGCCATTACTTGTTATTAGGCTGCCAAGATATCTGAATTCGTTGACTTGTTCGATGTTTGTATTTCTGATCTTGGTCACACATTGTGGGATGTTTGTCTTTCTGGAGATGACCATGCTTTCTGTCTTCTTGGTGTTGATTGAGAGGCCTCTGTGATTACTTTCTGCTCCACTGTAGTGAGTAGTTCTTGAAGTTTTGTTCTGAGTCAGCTATTAGTACGATGTCAAAAGCATATCTGATGTTATTCATATTATGGCCTCCAATTGTGAATCCTTTGAAGTCTTTGATACTTCTCAAGATATTTTCACTATACAGGTTGTATAAGTCTGGCAAAAAGACACAACCTTGCCTGACTCCTCTCATGATATTCACATACTCACTCACTTCTCCTTCTGTTCTGATGGATGCTGTCTGGTCCCAGTATAAGTTTCTTAGGAAACGTATATCTTTCCCATCTATGTCAAGATCTTGAAGCATTTCCAGAAGATCTTGCTGTCTGACAGTGTCAAAAGCTTTTGTATAGTTGATGAAACATAGGTAGATGTCTTTTTGTACCTGGATGGCTCGTTCACAGATCATCCGTAGCATGAAAATTGCATTTCTGGTTCCAGTGTTTTCCACAAAGCCGCATTGTTCTTTACTGATTTCTGGTTTTATACAGTGTCTTGCTCTCATCATGATTACTCGGAGAATAATTTTTGCCACATGGCTCATCAGGCTTATTGTACGATATAACTCACATTCTGTTGCTCCCTCTTTCTTTGGAAGTGTGGTGAACACTGATTTACTTAAATAATCAGGTATCTCCCCATGATCATAGATTTCATTTGCTATTTCTGTTATTTTCTCTATTCCAAAATCTTCTAAGGCCAGTGTCATTTCAACAGCGATGTTGTCTGGACCAGTTGCTCTGTTATGTTTTGTTTTATTTACGGCTGCTTGAATTTCTGATTTTAGAATGCTAGGTCCTTCAAGATTCTTCTTTATGTTCGGTTTTTCTCCTCCTTGGTCTTCAAAAAGTTATTTTATATATTCTGCCCATCTGTTTAGGATTTCCTCTTTGTTCAAATGGCTAATATGAGGGGCAAAATTTTAAGGTGATTGGAGGAAAGTATAGGAGGAATGTCAGAGGAAGGTTTTGTATACTGAAAGTGGTGAGACACCCTGCCAGAAGTTCTGGTAAAAGCAGATACATTAGAGACATTTAGTAACTCTTAGATAGGCACAAGGATGATAGAAAAATGGAGGACTAAATAGGAGGGAAGGGTTAGATTGATCTTAGAGTAGGCTTAAAAAGTCGGCACCACATTGTGGCTCGAAGGGCCTGTCTGTGCTATACTGTTCTGTTCTGCTTCATGTGCTGTTTTAAGTAGTTGTAATTGGGTAACTGAATTATAACACCAAGTAAACCCCTCAGGCAATATGTTCTTCACCTATGGAAAGAAAGCCCCCTTTTACTGTTTTGATTTGTATTTTGCATAGTGGAAGCTTTGAATGAACAAACTGCATCAACTAATAAGTTAGTGGAAATGTACACCTATCTTTCCCAGCAAACCAGGTCAATTCTCTGGGAAAGCAAGTGATAACATGAAGAGCAAACATAAATTGCAGTGACCTCCCTTGATAAAGGTAGGGACATTTCTGCAGGAAACCAGCACGAGTAGAGGGTAGTTTTTGTGCATGAAATTAGTCTCAGTCACTTAATGGGGCACAGTGACCAAGTCTGATTGTCTGGTAAGCTGCTAAGTCCTTTCCACCCTGCCTGGCTTTCATAGCAGACAAACTGAAGAGAAACTTCACCTGTGTGCTTATTTGTGTTTAATCTCAAAAATGCAGAAACTGCAGCCTGTGTTACATACTTGGGAAAGCTTCTGGAATGGAAGAATTAACAATTAAGAGTGTAAAGGTGCATTTGGAAGTGGCACATAAGATATCTGTGCAAATGGCAGTGGTCCCTTCAGTATAACAGTCTCATCGTAATAATCAAAGCAATTGGTCAAAAGTGTATAACATAGGAAGCAAAAATACGGGCCCTATAGCTTTGTTCATTTTGCCTTTTGAGACCTTACTGTGTAGTGTGTAGATCCAGCTGCTGTCTTGCTATGTTTAGACTTTTCATTGCCAAGGTCAGTATGAAACGAATTCCTTTATGTTTAGGAAGTGTCGGACAGAGGTGAGGAGTCCAAAGCCATGCTAAAAAACACAATGCAAAGTAGCAACAGCAATTTCCACTTCAGCAGCACGTGCCATGCCAAGGGTACTTAGTTTGTGAATGCATTAGGCTCAAAAAGTTACAAACCAACCGTGGTCTACATGTAGATGTTGTTGATGGATGGTTGGAATTGGATTGCATTGGGATTGATTTGCAACCAGGTTTAAAATTAGTTGGCATGGACACACAGACGGGACATGGATGGACACATGAATTTCATAGTGCATTTTGATTGGATGAGTTATTTCACAAGGCGTTGCGCCAATAAAGCACAGATTACAGACAGCATGTGAAAAGATAAAACAAGATAAAAAGTCAATCATTATAGGTTTCTCACTTTCTTTTGCTGCCTATCTTCTATATCAAAACACAATGGTGACCGACTGACACAGACAGGAATGGTTCACGAGTGTTGGCCAGGGAACACACTTTCCTTGTGCATGGTTTCTACCATGATGTTAGTACTATTTGTGTAAAAACAATCCATTTTCAGCCAAACAATACAACATGGTTAGAAATAATTGGAATAATTCCCAGTGTAAAATTCAGTACTGCTTCCAGGTTTGATAAAGCTGGACCCCAAAATTAGCATTAAGATCAAGCGAGTAACACTCTTACACAAGGAGGTGGGTGTACGTGGCTTGCTGTACTAGATGGCATTCAGCTGTTATCTCACAATAGAATAGTGCGTCAAAGTGTAACACACTCTGGTTCCAACACAGCAAAACCAACCCACAAAGTGTTTCCCAGTTTCTGTATGCTTCCTGGCTGTTGAACCAATCCATTACTACGTAGCAGTGGTCATCAGACATACAAAGAAAAGTCCATATTTAATATTCTCCCATTTCACACACACCAAAGGGGCACCTGAAATAAAAAAAAATAGCAAACACCCTGTTCATGTTTATACAGCCAAACTGGTTTCAACACTTTAAAAGCAAGACATCATTGTAAAAAGATCAGTTGACTCTTTTCTTGCTTGGACACTTTGTCCAAGTTATCATTTTAAGTAGAAATGTTCTAAAACTTCCAAGCCTAACAGTAAAAGATGAGGAATTTCTTTAGCCAGAGAGTGGTGAATCTATGGAATTCATTGCCACAGGCAGCTGTGGATGGCAAATCATTGGGTATATTTAAGGCAAAGCTTGATTCTTGATTAGTCAGAGTGTAAAGGAACATGGGGAGAAGGTAGGAGACCGGGGCTGAGAGGGAAATAGATCAGTCATGATGAAATGGCAGAGCAGAC
This sequence comes from Mobula hypostoma, assembly GCF_963921235.1. Lineage (NCBI taxonomy): Eukaryota > Metazoa > Chordata > Chondrichthyes > Myliobatiformes > Myliobatidae > Mobula > Mobula hypostoma. The sequence goes on from NC_086125.1 coordinate 5,457,537, forward strand.
TCGATGGGTCAAATGGCCTAATTCTTCTCCTATATCTTATGGTCTTATAAGATTGGGCTAACATGTGAGATCAATCTGTAATACCACATCATACTAATTTCATGTCTATTGTGGTTCTGTGGTGGCCAGAAACTTAGTTGTTTAGTTACCCAGGGATATTGTTTTCCATCCACACTTTTCATAACAGCAAAACTATACAGTTCAGATTGACATTTAAGATTCATGGCAACAAGGATATATACATTTCCATTTCATTGAAACTACTGTGGCAAATTCATCCCTGGGGGAGTTAGCATGAGGGAGGAGGGAGGTGTGAGGGGGTGGGGTGTAAGGGAATCTGTGGCACAAAGCATTGGTTGGAAACGGGAGGCACAATATAGTCTGGAGCAAACTGGATGGCTGGATTTAGCCCATGAATCACTTAAAGCCTCAAAGAGAGCTTTTGGTAATTGCATTGATTTTGAAAATGAGGATAGGGAAATTTGATGGACAAAGCCTCTATTACAGGAATATTTCAGAGCATTGACCAGGATGTTTTGGGCTGACAACTAGTTGACAACACCCAGGCTGTTCCGCATTGTCCACATAGTTTGGAGGACCGAAACCTTTTCCCAGGGAAGAAATGTTAAATTCTGGAAGGCATAGCTTTAATTTGAGAGGGAGAAAGTTTAAAGGAGGTGTGTAGGGCAAACTTTTCTTTAACAAAGAGTGGGAGCAGCCTGAACAGCTGCCAGATGTGGTGGAAGCAGATATGATAGTGGTGTTCAAGTGTTTTAGACAGGAGGTGTATTTGCAGGGAGGGATCAGTTTCATTTAGCATCATGCTTGCCCATTTATGATGGGCTGAGGGGCTTGTTCCTGGGCTATATTGTCCTTGTAATCCACAAAACTCCATTTGTTCATCAGTAGGGGCACTCTCCAAGACCTGTATAGATGTGATTCATTACAGTCCAATACTGATAGTGTGGGGAGAAACCCATAAACCCAATGGCTGGCTGAGTGTGTGGCTAAACCTGTGCTGGATGAATTTCACCCCATCTGCATCTGGTTCCAACCTGCTGAAAATCTGCACAGTAAACGGCATCAGATTTTGAGCTGACCCTTGTGGAATTCAGTGCAGGCAGGGTCAGGTCTGGGGTGAGGGGCTGTATTGGGATTTTCAACAAGGCAAAAACCCATTGAGGGAGAGTGTGATTTGCTAAGCGGACATGGTCGGGGCAAGACGCAGCCTCGCCTAACTTCAGCAAGTATATCGATAATGACCAGCAGATGACCCTCCAAGGGTGTCACACACTCCATACACAAGGGGCATCTGCAGTTCAGAGCTGGTGAAAGGAGTGACTTCGGCTCATGGAGGTATCGTGAGTTGAACAGGTTACTATTTGTCCCGTAGATTAGCTCCACTTCAGCGGACATCTGGCTGGGAGCTGAAGCGCAGCCATGCGGCAACGAAGATTGAGCAAGACCTGTGTGATACGGAGCTGGTTATAGAAGTCTGACTGAGCCCAGTCCTCTCCTTGTCTTTAAGATTAGTCTTATTTGTCACATGTACATCAAAACATACAGTGAAATGTGTCATTTGTGTCAAATCAAATCAGCAAGGATTGTGCTAGGCAGTCTGAAACAACACATGCCCACAAACTCACTAACCCTAACCAGAGCACCCAGAGAAAGTCGATGTGGTGATGGGGGGAACGTACAAACTCCTTGAACCCCAACCCTATGACTGGAACTGTAAAGTGTTGCAAGAGCTGTTACACTACCCTTCTGCATGAATGACTCCCCATTCCCACGCCCCACCTCCCAAACGATGTTTCCTAAACATTGTTACGAGCACAAACACTGATGAGAACAGTGTTAGTCAACAGGGACAGGTGGTGGTGTTCTAGGGATTGTATACATCACCCATGAATCACCAATAGAAACACAAGAGGCTGCAGATGCTGGAATCTGAAAGAGCTCAGCCAGTCAAGCAGGATTTCAATCTGAAATGTAGGCAATTTTGTTCCCCTCATCAATGATGCTCGACCTGCTGAGTTCCTCCAGCAGATTGTTGCTATGAATCACCGACAATGAGGCTCCTTATCACTGCCGCAGAGAATGTATCGTCCAAGGGGACCACAGCCTTCAGGTTTGTAAGCCTGCATGCTTCAATAAGCTGGAGAGCTATGTTGAGTGGAGTCAGGGCTTTACGCTTTGGCCCTTGGTAGGGTCACTCATGCCAAACAGGTCAAAGGTTAGAGGTCAGACACAGGTTAGTGGTCCACCACTCCTCCAGGTTTGGGGATTCAGCTCAGGCCTAACTGTGGCTGGTAAGACAAAATTGTTTCAGAAACGACAATGAAGAATCCTTCTATATCTGTGCTTGAGTCTCTACCCGGGTCTTGCATAGCTGACAATAGTGAAAACCGAGCTACTGAGATGATGAAGGAGGCCCTGAACACTGCCAGAGATGGCAGACCTTCATTGCTGCCCTAAACGCCAATGGCATATGGACAGTAGAGAGAATGTATGGACTTGTGTCTCATTACTTTCACAGGGTCATATACATCACACATTTGTCCTTCATATTGTTGCTGATGATGGGTTTACATCTCCCTGTTTTCCCCCCTTAACCCTGTGCATACTGTTACAGCAGAGATGCAGCTGCTGTTGATTAGTTGTTGTGTTTAGAACAAATGCTTTTGATCTGCACTTACCCAAAACTCTGTCACTAAAATATCAGTGACACTGCCCAGGACTGTGACAAAATCAAATATATTCCAAGCATCCCGAAAATAGTTCTGTGGAGCAGAAAGCAACAGTGTTAGCAATGTGCATGTTCTCCCTCCTCCTGAGAGTGCTGCAGAAATTACTGACCGTCATAGATGGAACGTTTAGTTATTATATGTTATTTCAAGCAATGAGTGTTGAATCACCCATTGGGAAAACAAGGAACACCAGCCTTGTTCAAAATTTCCTTCAAACCAAAGTTTAGGATGCAAGAGATTCTGCAGATGCTAGTAATCTTGAGCAAAACGCATAAAGTACTGGAGGAACTCAGAAGGAGCTGATGAAGGGATTCAGCCCACAATGGTGACTGTTCATTTCCCTCCATAGTTGCTGCCTGACTTGCTGAGTTCCTCCAGCATTTTGTGTGTGCTGCACACCGATCAACCACTAGATGGTGATGTGGAGTTTAGATAGATTCTTTCTAGTCCTGATGAGACATCCACACTACTGTAATCCTCCCCTATTCACGCACTTGCCTTCAGGTCTGCAATACCCTCCCTAAATCTCACCATTCGTCCACCTCTTTGTCCGAACTTTAGGTCATCTGCACCAATGTGGGTGAAACTATTAGCTTTTGACAGATGATGCACCTGGGGAGCACCTTGGGATATCTCAAAGTTGCTACATCAATGCAGGTCACTTTTGTTAGCATTTTACATCAAGTGCTATGCAGCACTAGGTCAAACCATTCAGTGGAATGGTAAGCGGACTGCCATATTATTCAGTTGCGGAATTGTATAATCAGTTACATTTTCACTGAACAACCGCTGACATTGTGGAAGTGTGTGCATCTAAGCATTGAGTTTAGGCAGAATTCTGTCTGATTGCAATACTGCCACTGGCAAATTGTGCCACAGTATTTACATCTCTTCACGTATGACAAATAGTCACCAAGTTGAGGTGGTAAGGAGCTACGGAGTCCAATGCCATTTATGTAAGACACCTGACAGGTACTCACCAGAATTCCAAAGGCAATAATCTTCAGAATACATTCACATGAAAACAAAATGGTGAACACCATATTGAGATACTTGAGCACATCATCGTAAGACTGTGGTTGATCAGAAAACTAAAATAAGAAAAAGAGAGCTTGGTTACTCAGTCAACCCTTGAGGCACTCTGGATATTGCACTTGTTGGACCTGTCACCTGTCACTCAACTTTGATAAATATTTGTTCCAAAGGAATAGGAATAGATAATTTGATGAGTAGAATTTAACCTAGCTTTTTCCCCCCAAAATGGTTACCTTGGTGTTCAACACTGCCCATTTTTTCCTGAAAAAAAAAACTTATACTTGCTCTCCACTCGGGTAAATGCTTGAGACGAACTGTAAGAACTTTATAAGTTGGAGTAAAGTTTGCCATTCGGCTCTTGAGCTTGCCTCATCATTCAACATGATCACAGTTGACATTGAGCCTCATCCACTTTTCTACCCCTCCCTGGATCATCTGATTCAAAGTTGTTTCTTTCTGTCCAAAAATCTATTGACTTCAGCTGGAAACACTCAGCGTCTGAACATCCAAAGCCCCTGCGGTGGAGAATTCCAAACATCCAGTGCTCTCTGAGGAAAGAACTTGCAGATCTAAATGGCGAATCTCTCATACTTTGCTATTACCCATTATTTATTACGAACCAGCATATCTCCTGTTAATCCCTGTTTCAATGAGGTTGTCGCTCATTTTTCTGAGCACAGGTTCATCTAGTCAATCACTCTGCATAGATCAACCACTCTCCCCCCCCCCATTACTGGAATTAACCCAGTGAATGCTCTCTGCACTGCCTCCAAATATTTCCTTCCTTACCCAAGCTGAACAAGAATTACCCCAAACTCCAAGTCTGGCATCACCATAGTCCAGCACAAATGGCCATCCACCCCATTGCATCAATGAACAACATACCAGTTGCCTTCCTAGATTCTTTTGTATTAGCAATTCATTACAAAAACATCACCCACCATTATTCACTCTTCAAAATGTCTCCAAACTGACTTCTCACCTTAATCATACTAGCAAATTTCCATGAAACTTGGGAAAAAAGATTAAAAATCCTTTCAGTGTTTTCTCCAGTGTAAATACAGGATTAAATGCTGATCTGAAGCAAAAGCCCTGTTAAGGGTAAGACATTTAGTCATAGTTAGTTTTGGTACTGCCTGTAACCTGTCATATTTATCAGACTGTGTATCCTGCAGTAGGGTGTATGGGGTCTCCAGGGAGGGGTAGCAAGTTGGGTGAAGGGGCTTGCTATGTCCATTGTGAGGCAGCTCAGTCACCTTTGGTCCCCACTGGTCACATAGCTCTCACCTGTGGCTCCAAATAGCTAACCTAACAAGCGGCATCATTGCTTGGTATGGAAACTGCACTGGGCAGACAGCAAAGCTCCCCGACGGGTCATCAGTTCTGCCCGGTGCATCAGCCTACTCGCCACCAGGGACATCTATATATAGAGAGGTATCGGAAATGGGTCAGTAACATCGTGAAGGATCCCACACACCTTGCTCATGGACTGTTTGTCCCATTGCTATCGCCATGCCAGGACCAAAACCAAAAACAGTTATTTTGCCTACGCAGTAAGGCAGATCAACAACTCCACCATTACATTATTATATCCTGCCAGTCACATTAAGTACAGCCTGGCATCACTTTGTGGACATACAGTCAATCAATGTAAATAGCTATCTGATGTATTTATATTTTGGTGTGTTTTATTATTATTATTAGTGTATTCTGTATCTTCTGTATTTTTTTGTGCAGCATCAGATCTGGAGTAACAATTATTTTGTTCCCCTTATTACTCTTGTGTACAGTAAGTGACATTAAGTAGTCTTGAACCTTGAATCATGAAGAGTTAACACACCCCAGAGCATCGCTTCAACAGGCGGGCAAAACCAGGTGAGGGTAGCCTGTGGGTTCATACCCCAGTGAGATAGGACTTGCCTGTCCTAGCATGCAAAGTCAGCTCTGACGGACTGGGCAGATAAGATCAATAAGGAGATCCAGTGGGCAGGAAGTTGGCTCTGTAACACCGTGGAAAGCAAAGGTGATGATAAGGCACAGAAGAAGTCATGGTCATCCACTGCAACTAAAGAAAACCCCTGCCACTGGACCTGAATTTCCAGTGTCAGGTGAGTGGAATGGCAGCAGCACAACGGCTTTTCCCCTTTAAAACTCGCCTGCACAAGTTTTAATACTTCCAATATTGCATTAGATGGCAACTAATCGATCATTTTGCAGTATTCTCTCTCCATGCTGTTGTGAAGACCTTCTGTATGGCATTGAAGAATCTAGTCCTCTTTGGACTACCTAAAATTTCTAGTAATCTCTCCCCTTCAGCCCGTAGAATGATTGCATTTCTTACTTTAATGGCGAAAAGATGTATTTTACAACATTGGAAAGAGCTTAATGCTCCAACTACCTTTTTTTGGTTTTCTCAGACGATTTTATGTTTGAATCTGGAGAAAATTAGAAGTAACCTTTATGATTCTTCATTTAAATTTGAACAGATTTGGGGACCTTTTATTCGTTATTTTCATTTAATGTAATATTTACCCTTCTTGTTTTTTTTTCACTGTTTTAATGGAGGTCGGGATTGAGGACGTGATTTTAAGTTTAACTCTGTTTGGTTTCAAGTTAGCCCATTGCTTTGCTTTGCTTTTAGTTAGTTGCACGGTGGGTTTTTTTTTGGGGTTTTTTTTTCTTTTTTTCCATTGATATATGTAAAATCTAGTATACTATTATGTTATCTTGGTTTCTTATGCTTAAATTACATTGTTTGTAGTATTTTCTTTTTGGTATTGTTATCTTTTGGAATTTTATTATACTTTAACATTGTATTAATGTTTATATGGCTTACCTTTTTTGTATACTTACTCAATAAAAAGATTTAAAAAGAAAGAAGAATCTAGTCCTAACCCACTGCTGAACCCTCATCTGTGTCTTCTGTTGCATTCTGACTTGGCTATTCCAACACACAATTGGCTGGCCTGTCCATTCCTGCTGGCATACACTTAAGGCCATTAAAAACTTTGTGGCCATGCCCTAACTTACTGTGTCCCATTAACCCTGCATCATAATACTCCCTGATGCACATTGCCATCTCATCTATTTTCCAACTCTTGGTTTTCAGATTCCTCCATGTCCTTGCCCTATCCCTTCTTCTGTGATAAGACCATAAGATATAGGAGCAGTATTAGGCCATTTGGCCCATTAAGTCTGCTCCGCCATTTCATCATGACTGATCCATTTTCCCTCTCAGCCTCAAACTCCTGCCTTCTCCCTGTATCCCTTCATACTCTGACCAGTCAAGAATCTATCAATCTCTGCCCTGAATATACGTAAAGACTTGGCCTCCACAGCCACAGGTAACAAATTCTGTAGATTCACCGCTCTCTGGCTTAAGAAATTCCACCTAATCTTTGTTCTAAAAGGATGCCCAACTATTCTGAGGTTGTGTCCTCCGGTCCTACTCTCCCATCATAGGAAACATCATCTTCACATCCACTCTATCAAGGCCTTTCAACATTCAATAAGGTTACCCCTTATTCTCCTGAGTTCTAGTGAATACAGGCCCAGAGCCATCAAACACTCTTCATGTGACAAGGTGTTCAATTCTGCAATCATTTTTGTGAACCTACTTTGAAACATCTCCAGTTTCAGCACATCCTTTCTAACAAAAGCAGCCCAAAACTGCTCACAATTCTCCAAACAAGGCCTAACCAATGCTTCACAAAGTTTCAATATTACATCCTTGATCTTAAATTCTCGTCCTCTTGAAATGAATGCTAACATCATGTGTGCCTTCCTCACCATAGACCCAACCTGCAAACTAATCTTTAGGGAATTGAGAGTCTTGTGCAGGATTCTCTAAAGGTTAACTTACAAATTGAGTTGTTGGTCAGGAAGGTAAATGCAATGTTGGCATTCATTCCGAGAGGACTAGACAATAAAAGCAAAGATGTAATGCTGAGGCTATATAAGGCATTGGTTAGACCACACTTTGAATATTGTGATTAGTTTTGGGCACCTTATCTAAAAAAAGGATTGCTGGCCTTGGTGAGGGTCTAAAGGAAGTTCACGAGAATAATTCTGGGAATGAAAGGGTTAGCATATTTGCATTTGATGGCTCTGGGCCATCACTGGTGTTTAGAAGAATGGGGTGGGGGTTCTCATTGAAACCTAACAAATATTGAGAGGCCTAGTTAGGGTGGATATGGAGAATATGTTTCTTATAGTGGGGGGGGCGCGTTGGAGTCTAGTAGCAGAGGGTACAGCTTCAGAAGACAGGGACTTCCAATTAGATCGGAGATGAGAAGGAATTTTTTTAGACAGAGGGTGCTGAATGTGTGGAATTCATTAATAAACTGGCCCTTGACTTCTTTTGGAGTTTAAGGGGCTAACTGGCAAAGATAAAGTGTGTGCAAAAGGCTTAATGGGTAAAATGTGCCTTTGTCTACCAACTAAATATAGTACCGTGGGACATTTAGTTGTTCAAGATTACGAGAGGACAGGGAGCTATCACCGACAGGATTATTGGCAATCGCCCTCTGCAACCAATAGGTGATGCTCCTTTGGAAGTGACATTCACCTAGATAAGTGTGGCAAGTCATGGATGGCCGGGGGGTGGGGGGGTGGATTTGTAGTATGAATAGCAATAGAGAGTCCTGTGCACTGACCTTCATCATTAGCACCACAGTGTTGAGGGCAATCATGGCCATGATTGTGTATTCAAACGGAGGTGACACCACAAACTGCCACATCTTGTACTGGAACGTCTGCTTGTTCTGTGGCATGTGTCGTGTCAAGGGTTTGGCACTTATAGCAAAATCGATGCAGGCTCTCTGCAAGAGAACAAACGACAATTCAGCAGGAGCAGGAAATCTTCAGACCATTAAACACTAACACAGCAAACACCTAGCTAACTGCTGTAAGCACTGGGAGGCTTCACTCCAATAAGAAACTGCAGAAACCGGAATCTGGAGCAACATACAGAACACTGGAGGATCTGAGCTGGCCAGGCAGTATGTATGAGGGGAAAGCTCCGGCCAAGACTCAAGATGAAGGATCTTGGCACAAAATGCCAACCATCCATTTTCTGGCCCATTGAGTTCCTCCAATATTTTGTGTGTAGCCCCACTTGTCATCCTGGAAATACAAGAGACTGCAGATACTCATTTGCTAAAATGGAAAGGACAACCTTGCCCAGACATTAGATTTCATTCAACACTGAGGAATGGATTTTGCTGTGACATCATCAATTGCCAACTTTTCAGCATCCTTGCTTTAGGAAGCTGTTGCCATTCCTTCCTCCCATTCAAAAGCGCTGGAAGCCAAGCTGTACACTTGCAGTTGGCTTCCGCTGTCAGTCCTGTTTTAGCCTCCTATTGCCGAACCTCCACTGCCGCTCCCTGATAGTGGCTGCCCGAGTTGATCGGGTGGTAAAGAAAGTGCATGGCATGCTGACTTTCATTGGTGAAGGCACTGAGTTCAAAAGTCAGGAAGTTATGCTGTAGCTTTATAAAAATGGTTAGGCCACAGCTGGAGACTTGCACTCAGTTCTGGTTGCCCCATTGTAGGAAGGATGCGGAGGCTTTGAAAAGGGTGCAGAAAGATTTACCAGGATGCTGCCTGGATTAGAGAGCAGGTGCTAATAAGGAGAGGTTAAATGAATTTTGGTTGTTCTCTCTGGAGTGGTGGAGACTGAGAGGAGAGCTGATAGAAGCTTATAAAATTCTGAGAAGCGTAGCGTAGATGGTCGGCATCTTTTTCTCAGGGTTAAAATGTCCGGTACTAGAGAAGCCTCCATTTAAGGTGAGAGGTGGAAAGCTTGAGGGAGATGTGCAGACAAGTTTTTTTTTTACACAGTGTGGTGAGTACCTGGAATGGGATGTCAGAGGAAGAAGCAGATACGATTAAACAGTTTAAAACATTAAAGTCAGAGGCTTTTAAGAGGCCCCTGAACAGACAGATTGATATGCAGATGTGGACAATGTTCAGGCAAAAAGGATTAGTTTAATCAAAGACACAAGAGCATCTGCTGATACTAGAAATCCAAAGCAATACACAAAGTGCTGGAAGAGCTCAGCAGGCCAGATAGCAAATGTGAAAAAAGGTGAACGGTCATCATTTCGGGTCGAGGCCCTTCAGGACTGGAAAGGAAGGGGGAAGGAGAAGGAATATGAAGGTGGGGGGAGGGGAGGAAAAAGTACAAGATGATAGGTGACAGGTGAAACGGGGAGGGGAGATGGTGAAGTAAAGAACTGGAAAGTCAATTCGTGAAAGAGATAAAGGGGGAATCTGATAGGAGAGAGCAGGAGGACAAAGGAGAAAGGGAAGTGGGAGGTGTGAGAGGGAAATAAGAATGGGGAATGGTGGAGAGCAGGGGGAGGGGACAATTACCGGAAGTTTAAGAAAACAATGTCAATGGCATCAGATTGGAGGCTACCCAGATGGAATATAAGGTGTTACTCCTTGAAGCTGCAAGTGGTCTCATCATGGCAGTAGAGGAGGCTATGAACGAGATATCAAAGTATCATTGGTTTAATTATTTCAGCACAGCTTCATTGGCTGAAGGCCTGTTCCTGTGGTGTGCTGTTCTGTGGTCCAAGATTTCTCCCCATGGTGGGAATGACTGGAAAGTTGTGAGAGAAATGTCTGAAAGTGTGGAGGAGAGGGAATCAAGAAGGGGTTAAATAATGCAGTTATGTAGTCCTCCACACTATAGAGCAGTAATGTTATCCCTTATTTGAAACCTGGCACCTTGCACAAAGATGCTGTGCATCTTGGAAAGGCTGCTTACTTGCTAAAAGCAACTCATCAAAATTAATGTGGGGGAGTCAGTGAAGATAAAATAACATCCTGGTGAATTTCTCCGTGTCACCCAAGATGCTTGACCTTTAGCTCATTTAACTGTGATTATAGATCATGGCCATTGACAAGTCGGAAATGTGCATCATACCTGTCAAGGTGGTGATGCCCATAGAATGTAACAGGGAAATGCCAGTCCCAAAGGCCTTGTGGCACTTAGGTTAGCTGTAAGGTCTTCCTAGTTAGACACATAAAATGCGGAGGAACTCAGCGGGCTGGACAGCATCTATGAAGGGGGAAAAACAGTTGACTTTCTGGCTGAGATCCTTCTGGGCCATTTCCAATTCTTCCTAGTGGCTGGTAGGAGAATCAGTGTTGGTATTGTGAGGGAAACCAGATTATAGAGAAACAAGTGCAGGAGAGGGATTGGTGGGACTGCTGTGAGTTGATACAGACCTGACTTAACAAAAACTACTAAGAGGATCATGACAGGAAGTGGCTGGCCCAATTCCTCTGTGGGCAGGACTTGAATCATAGAGAAGTACAGCACAGAAATAGGCCCTTCAGCCCATCTAGTCCATGCTAAAACCATTTAAGCTGCCTACTCCCAACGACCTGCACTGGGACCACAGCATTTCATATCCCTACCACCCATCCAAACCTCTTAAACATTGAAATTGAGCTTGCATGCACCACTTGTGCTGGCAGCTTATTCCACGCTCACAACCCTCTAAGTGAAGAAGTTTCTCGTCATGTTCCCATTAAACTTTTCACCTTTCACTCTTAATCCACAACATCTGGTGGTAGTCTCACCCAACCTCAGTGGAAAAAGCCTGCTTGCATTTACCCTTTCATACCCCTCATAATTTTGCATACATGTATCAAATCTCTGTCTTCTACGTTCTAAAGAATCCAGTCCTAACCTATTCAGTCTTTCCTTATAACTCAGGTCCTCCAGACCCAGCAACATCCTTGTAAGTTTTATCTGCACTCTTTCAACCTTGTTTACATCTTTCCTGTAGGTAAGTGATCAAAACTGCACATAATACTTCAAATTAGGCCTCACCAATGTCTTTTACAACCTCAACATAACATCCCATCTTCTATACTCAATATATTGATTTATGAAGGCCGAAGTGCCAAAGGCTTTCTTCACGATTCTCTCTACCTGTGGCGCAACTTTCAACGAGTTATGTACCTGTATTCCAGATCCCTTTGTTCTACCATGCTGTTCAGTGTCCTACCATTCACTGTGTAAGACCTACCTTGGATGATCCTACCGAAGTGCAAAACCTTGCACTTGTCTGCATTAAATTCCATCTGCCATTTTTCAGCCCATTTTTCCAGCTGATGCAGGTCCCTCTGCAAGTCATGATAGTCTTCCTCACTGTCCACTACATCCACAAAATTGGTGTCATCCGCGCATTTGCTGATCCATTTATCATCCATATCATTGATATAGTTGACAAACAACAACAGACCCAGCACCGATCCCTGTGACACACCATTAGTCACAGGCCTCCAGTCAGAGGCAATCCTGTACTACCACCGTCTGGCTTCTCTGACAAAGCCAAAATAGGGAAGGGATACAAACTTTTCAAAACCCATGCAAAACACTTTTTCAAGAATCTACACATTCACAAAAATACTAATGGGTTTCAATACATGTTTCAATTAAAACAAGCAACAGCTTTCCCCTCTAAGCAGTAGGAGAGGATATTTTTCTGCAGTTAGCTACAGGAGGTCTGCAATCTATCAGTGGCTCTGCATTGTAAATCAGCTTCAGTAATCGGTGCCACTGAAGTCAGCGAGACATTGTCATCGGCTGAATGAAACCCACTGCTGCTACACAGCCTGTTGAATGTGAGTGAATGAGCTTTAATTCCTCATTCTTGTTGATAACCATCTCCCACACAGAACAGTCATCAGGTTCAACACTCTTGACAATAATGAAGAAGCCATTTACACTATTCAAGATTGGAACAAAATTCAATTTGGAAATTACATTTTACAGAAAATTAATGAAAAATATTGCTCAGAGAGTTCAAACAAAGCCAGTCATGGTCTCTGGGAAGTCATCTCATTCTTTAGAAACACACATCAAAGTTGCTGGTGAACGCAGCAGGCCAGGCAGCATCTATAGGAAGAGGCGCAGTCGACGTTTCAGGCCGAGACCCTTCGTCAGTCCTGACGAAGGGTCTCGGCCTGAAACGTCGACTGCGCCTCTTCCTATAGATGCTGCCTGGCCTGCTGCGTTCACCAGCAACTTTGATGTGTGTTGCTTGAATTTCCAGCATCTGCAGAATTCCTGTTGTTTTCATTCTTTAGAAAACTTAGTTTTTGTAGATTATAACTAAACTATAAGACTTAAGAACATAAGAAATAGGAGCAGGAGTAGGCCATGTGGCCCATCGAGTCTGCCCTGCCATTCAATAAGATCATGGCTGATCTGTCTGTAAACTCAGCTCCATCTACCTGCCTTTTCTCCATAACCCTTAATTCCCTTACTTTGTAAAAACCTTTCTAACTGTTTCTTAAATATATTTAGTGAAGAAGCCTCAACTGCTTCCCTGGGCAGAGAATTCCACAGATTCACCACTCTCTGGAAAAAACAGTTTCTCCTCATCTCCATACTAAATCTTCTCCCCTGAATCTTGAGGCAATGTCCCCTAGTTCTAGTCTCACCTATCAATGGAAACAAGTTTCCTACTTCTATCATCAATCCCTTTCAAAATTTTGTATGTTTCTATAAGATCCCCTCTCATTCTTCTGAACTCCAGAGAGCATTGTCCCAGGTGACTCAATCTCTCCTCATAGGTTAACCCCTTCATCCCTGGAATCAACCTGGTGAACGTCCTCTGCACTGCCTCCAAAGCCAGTATATCCTTCCTCAAGTATGGAAACCAGAACTGCACACAGTACTCCAGGTGCGGCCTCACCAGTACCCTGTATAGAAACATAGAAAATAGGTGCAGGAGTAGGCCATTTGGCCCTTCGAGCCTGCACCGCCATTTATTATGATCATGGCTGATCATCCAACTCAGAACCCAGCCTTCCCTCCATACCCCCTGACCCCTGTAGCCACAAGGGCCATATCTAACTTCCTTTTAAACATAGCTAATGAACTGGCCTCAACAGTTTGCTGTGGCAGAGAATTTATTAGTTGCAGTATGACCTCCCTGCTCTTGAATTCAATCCCTCTAGCAATAAAGGCCAACATTCCGTTTGCCTTCTTAATAACCTGTTGTACCTGCAAGCCAACATTTTGCGATTCATGCACGAGCACTCCCAAGTCCCTCTGCACAACAGCATGCTGCAATCTTTCACCATTTAAATAATAATTTGCTGTTCCATTATTCCTTCCAAAGTGGATGATCTCACATTTACCAACGTTGTATTCCAGACCTTGGCCCACTCACTTAACCTATCTATATCCCTCTGCAGACTCTTCACATCCTCTATACAATTTGCTTTTCTACTCCATTTAGTGTCATCAGCAAATTTTGCTACACTACACTCAGTCCCCTCTTCCAAATCATCAATGTAAATGGTAAACAGCTGCGGGCCCAGCACCGACCCCAGCAGCACCCCACTCACCACTGACTGCCAACCGGAGAAACACCCATTTATTTTATACCAACTCTCTGCCTTCTATCGGTTAACCAATTCACTATCCACGCCAATACACTTCCTCCGACACATGCATCCGTATCTTATTTATAAGTCTCTTGTGTGGCACCTTATTGAACGCCTTCTAGAAATCCAAGAATACGACATCCACCTGTTTCCCTCTATCCACTGCACTCATTATGTCCTCAAAGAACTCCAGTAAGTTTGTCAAACAGGACCTAGCCTTTTTGAATCCATGCTGCGTCTGTCTAATGGAACCACTCCTTTCTAAATGTTTCGCTATTTCTTCCTTAATGACAGCTTCAAGCATTTTCCCGACTGTAGATGTTAAGCTAACTGGCCTATAGTTGGCCTTCTTTTGCCTACATCCTTTTTTAAAAAGTGCCTTGACATTTGCTGTCTTCCAGTCTGCCAGGACCTGCCCAGAGTCTAGAGAGTTTTGATAAATGATTACCAGCACGTCTACTATAACCTCTGCCAATTTCCTCAGCACCCTGGGATGCATCCCATCAGGACCAGGGGACTTATCTACCTTCAGGCCCTCTAGTTTTCTCATCACTATCTCTTTAGTGACAGTGATTTTATCCAGGTCCTCACCTCCTATTTTGTCCATAACATCCTTCTTTGGCATATTAGACGTGTGCTCCACCATGAAAACTGACACAAAATAGTCGTTCAATGCCTCAGCTGTTACCTTATCACCGAATATCAATTTCGCCTTATCATCTTCCAAGGGACCTACGTTGACTTTAGCCATAGGAGCAGGATTAGGCCATTTGGCCTATCAACTCTGCTCTGCCTTGCCATCATGGCTGATTTATTATCCCTTTCAACCCCATTCTTGTGCCTTCTCACCATAACATTTAACATCATTACTAATCAAGAACCTATACCCAGTGACTTGGGCTCCACAACCATCTGTGGCAGTGAATTCCAGAGGTTCATCATCACCCTTGGGCTGAAGGAATTCCTTCTCATTTCTGTTCTAAAGGGATGTCCCCCTATTCTGAGGCTGTACATTCTGGTCCTAGACTACTCACACTATATGACATATCCTTTCCACTCCACTCTATCTAGGCCTTTCAACATCGATAGGTCACAATGAGATCCCCCCTCATTCTTTTAAACTCCAGTGAGTACAGGCCAGGAGCCATCAAATGCTCCACGTACATTAACCCTTTCATTCCTGGAATAGTTCTTGTGAACCTCCTGGATTCTCGAATGCCAGCACATTGTTTCTTAGATAGGGGGCCCAAAACTGTATGCCAAGTGCAGTCTGACCAATGGCTTATAAAGCCTCAGTTATTATCCAATGAAATGAACACTGTTCATTGAAGCATATACCCATTGTTCTGCATTCTGCTTCCAAACATGAAATGTTCTGCTCGTCTGTCCTGACACACACTGAGCCCAGCCACCATCACACCTTGTGTGTGTCAATGATCGTTTGATCACAGTTAAACAATAAAAGAACATTAAACATTCTTTGACATATTTTCAAATCCCTCCATGGGTCTATCCTTCCCTTTTTCTGTTACCTCCTGTGGCTTTGTAACCTTCCAAGATCTTGGCACTGCTCTCAATCTGGCCGCTTGCTTGCCCTCTATTTAACCTCTCCACCACTCGCGGCTGTGTCTTCAACTGCTGACATTCTCTCTGCCACTCTCTCCTCTACGATGTTTTTAAAACCTTCATCTTTGACTAAGCATTTGACCTCCTGCTCTAATATTTCCTTTGGCGACAGTTCCTCACAGCAGCAAGGGAGGTTTTTGCTCTGTTAAAACAGCATGGAAAATAACCTTATGTCACGGCCAAGAAAGCTCGTCAACACCTTTACTTCCTCAGGAGGCTAAAGAAATTTGGTACGTCCCTGTCAACTCTCACCAATTCTTTTCAATGCATCATAGAAAGTGATACACAACAGCTTGGTATGGCAACTGCTCTGTGTGTGACTGCAAAAAACTGTAGAGAGTTGTGAACATAGCTCAACACATCACAGGAACCAGCCTCCCCTCTATGGACTCTGACTATACTTCTCACTGCCTCAGTAAAGCAGCCAACATAATCAAAAAAGATACAAAAGTTTGATGGCACATACCACCAAGCTCAGTCCTAATGATGGATCTCGACTTGAAACGTCAACTGTTTATTTTTCTCCAAAGATGCCACCAGAACTACTGAATTTTCCAGCATTTTGTGTGTGCTGTGCAAGATTTCCTCATCTGCAGAATAGCTTGTCTTCAGTTACTATTAGCACCTATTTATGAAATACTTAAGGTACTGTACATTTGCCTTAATGTTCAATATCCTTGACATCAATGCAATTAATTTCTGACCACCCTGCAATGACTCCAAAAAACACTACACTGGAAAATTGTACAAACCTCATACCTCATTTTTCTCCAGGCTGCAGTCTTCCATCATTTTGTCCCCCTGTTCTTGAAATGTGATGATGATCAAGGCCACAAAGATGTTCACAAAGAAGAAAGGGAAGACCACAAAATATACGACATAAAAAATGGACATCTCCATCCTGTAGCCAGGGCTGGGTCCTTGGTTCTCATAGGTAGCATCCACCGAGTGTTTCAGCACACTGTAGGGAAAAAGGAGCATTCAGGAGGACTTAGGAGCCAGAGTAGACCACTTGGCCCCTCAAGCTTGTACTGCCAGTTGGCTTTGGCATCATTTATTATGAAGATTAAGTTTAACCAAATTACACCACTTTCCTTGAGCTGGTGCTGCCTGACTGAGATGCCTCAGCATAATTCTCATTCAAGAAGATTTACAATGAGTGAACTGGCTTTCTCAAAAGACGTCTTTCCTTTTGGGGGGAGTGAAAAGCCACTGGAGGCAGGAGGAGGCTTTGAAGTCGCTGGTGATTATGCAGATATTGAGTGAGATGATTAAAATTCTGCAGCCAAACCACAATGCTATATTTCCTTTGTGAACTTGTGTCAAGAGTGGCAGGTTAAATTGCCCCAGTGTGAATGGGTGTTGGGAAAACTGACAGGAATTGTGGGACGAGGAAAGAAATGGAGGACTGACATCACTAGCTGTCATAGTCATAATGGGAATAATAGCCTTCTTTGAAATAACCCAAAAATACGACATTTCATTAACAAAAATCCATCAAATCTGAGATGGCTGTTGATGCAGAATGATGAACTGTTCACGGTAGTGATCTCCAAACCTCCATCTCGATCTTCACTCCTCAAAAGTCTGGGTCAGAATTTTAGACTATGCTCTCATTCATGGGCTTTCTGGCATTCAGCAACAGTTTCTCTCCATCCACCCACTTAATACTCTAGGTCTACCACCCCCTAAACTACTCACTGCTATGTGGCCCTAATGTTTACACTATTTCCTCAGCTTTTGGAGTCCTGGTTTCATGGTGGCAATTTGTCATTACTCTCCCTACAGGGCCAATACATCCTCCCTGAATTGTCTTGCTCAGAGTTCCCTCCAGTTCTCTGGGTATGATCCAGCCAGGGCTTTGTATCACTGCTATACTGTGGTGCAAACATTTATCCCAGATTCTGCATTTACTGCATGCACATGTCAGTGTAATTTATGTTCATCATGTTTGCAATGTTCTGTGCTACTATAGCAAAAGGCACAGTCTCATGGTACTTATACCCTGGGTATGTATACCCATGATAATAAACTTGAACTATAAGTATTACAAGGTCAGATGAGACAGTTACAAGGTAAATTTATTTTCAAACCATTTCAGTAAACATTCCTTTGCCCTGTGCACATCATCAAAGTGCAGATATTCCAATCTACATACCGCTGTCAACATACCACACTAAACCTCTGTGGGCCCCAGAAGTCTCCTTAACATACATTCATAGTGTTATTGGATAGAAAGTTACCGGACTGACATAGATCAAATGAAGAGCCTATATAAATCCTGTGTGCTGGTGACAGAGGGAGGGAATGAAATCAGTGTTTCATTTCCATTCCCCGTCTTCCCATACACCTTGTTGAACTGGGTAGCTGAATTCATTCAAAGGTGCATCGCTGTGATGTTTTAGACCTCTATCTCTATCCTAAATATATGTCAATCACAAATGCATGGTTTCAGAGCGACGAGCAGAAAATGCCGGAGGAACTCAGCAGGACAGCAGCATCTATGGAGGGGAATAAACAGTCGAGATGTTTGGCTGAGTCCTGTTTCTTCCCCTCCATAGATGCTGCCTCACTTGCTGAGTTCCTCCAATATTTTCAGTCTATTGCTCCAGATTTTTAGCATCTGCTGAATCTCGTTTCTGGATTTATTGTCACCAGTCATGAGGTCCATGTGAATTCTAAAGTTGACCGTATCTCTGCAGTTCTAAAGGATAGCAGTTTATTAGCAGATAACTAGACCAGCCTCGTAAAATCACTGGCTCTGAGAGCTACTCCCGGGCTGGGTATACTGAGGCAAGGAGCTCACTTGCTGATGTCCCAAAGCCCGAACACCATCTCCAGAACACACATGTGGAATCCCTGGATGTGAAGCTGGGTACCACTGGGGGAAACGCTGCCTGGTTTCTTGGCTCCCCTTTTACCACCCTGGACATTCCCTCCATCTGTCAGCAGCACACAGGATTTGCAAAGGCTCTTCTGTTGGTGGGTTTCAGTCCAGCAACTCTCTACCTAATGGCACAGAGTCTATCTTACAGAAAAGACTTCTGGGGCCCTAATGGACGAATACTTTTGCCTTTTCATTAACCACGAGTGATGACTGGAGGATAGCAAATGTCATTCCTTTATTTGAAAACAGCAACAGGAATAAAGTAGATAATTACAGGCCAGCAAGTGGCAGGGGAAGTATTGGAATTTAATTCCAAAGTCCTCATTAAAATACAAACTGCTGGAAGAACTCAGTGGGTCAGGCAGCATCCATGGAGACAGAGAGATTGTCAACTGCTCTGGACTGAGATTGAGAATATCAAGGGAAGATGAGAATCTGAGTCTGCTGAAGGCTGGAGGTTATAGAAGACAGCATGTTCTGGAGTTAGAGGACTATATATGTATGTGTGTGTGGGTGGGTGGGTGGGTGGGAGGGGGAACAGGGCTTGATTTGCTGTTATTGCTTTGTCACTTGGTATGTTCTGTTTTATTGTGTTCTGTGTTGTTCTGCCGAGCATGTGGACATTCTATATTGGTGACAGACTATGTGGCGACACTCGTGGGCTGCCCCCAGCACATCCTTGGGGAGTGTTAGTTGTTAATGCAAATGATGCATTTCACTGTATGCTTCCATCTATATGTGATAAATACAGTGGCTATATTTCATTAGGAGTTTGAGGAGGTTTGGTATGTCACCAAAAACTCTCACAAATTTCTGGAGATCTACCATAGAGAGCATTCTAACTGGCTGCATCACCATCTGGAATGGGGGAGTGGTGAGGGGCTACTGCACAGGATTGAAGTAAGCCACAGAAAGTTGTAAACTCAGTCAGCTCCATCTTGGACACTAGCCTTCATAGCATCCAGGACATCTTCAAGGAGCGATGCCTCAAAAAGCCAGCATCCATCATTAAGGACCCCCATCACCCAGGTCAATATATACTTATTGTAATTCACTGTTTTTTCCTCTATTATTATGTACTGCTGCTGAAAAGACAACAAAGTTCATGAAATATGCCAGTGATATTAAACCTGATGCTGAATCTGAATGTATAAAGAGGGGAGTGGAAGGGGTGAAGCAGGAGTGTGGATTTCTGCTGACGAAGAGGGAGAATAAAAAATGCTCAAGGTTATAAAGTTTGCAAAACGTTGCAGTTTAATAACGATACCTACTCTGGCCAGCCCTCTCCGGTTGATACAGTGAAGAGGGTGAGTAAAGCCCACAGCACGTTATCATAATGAAACTCGTATCGTTTCCACTCTCTTTTCTGTGCCTTAATATCACTCTCCCTCATATACACCAGGTACTGCCCTCTGAAACAGACAAGAGAGAAAGAAAATGCTTTATAGTTAAATGTAGCATTAAAGCAAATCAGAAAAACACTCAGAGCATTTTGCATACAATGAGCATACAGGATTTGTAGTGACTTGTTCCAGCCATCACTCTGTAACAGTGGTATCTCCACAGAACACTTCCTCACACAGAAAAATAAGTCAACTCAGAGCTGAATGACAGCTGCAGAACCAGCATTGGCTGCCTTATCGCAACAACATCAGCAACTTGTCCACCCTCACAGGAACAGCCTACCAGGCAGTTAATCTGATCAACCATTCAATTAGCCCCCAGCCCCTCTATCAATTACCTCAATCACTGCACTGTGAACACTTTAAACTGCCTTTCATAATGTTGTTTACATTGTAAATACATGATGGCATTTTTGCACATTTATTCCATATCCATACTTCTAACTTTATTTTTATATAAACCTTTATTCTTGATAATTGTTGAATGTTGTTGATTTTTGTTGCATGTCACACCCTGATCAACACACCACAGCAAATTCCTAACCCAGGTTGAGCACCCTTTATCCGAAATTCCAAAATCTGAAATGTTTTTCAAATGCTGACATCACAAATGGGAAATTCCACAAGACGAAGGGGAAGTTCTCAGGTGATGCGTAGGTCTCTGCGCAACACAGACAGTTCTGAGAAATGATCTGACATATGTAATGAACAGAAGTTAATGAAGATATCAATCGAGCGGATTTGTTAGCGTCAGAGTGAATAAATGCCACATAACAGTATGTTAGTCATGAAGCAAGCAAAGATGTGCCATGACAAACTGAAAATTGAAGGTATTTCTGAATATTCGGCAGGCTGGTTGCAGAAATTTAAGAAAAGGCACAGCATAAAATTTTCAGATTTGTGGTGATAAAGCATCTGCTGATCATGAAGCAGAAGAGAACTTCATTGATAGAGTTTATGAAGATCATCACTGATGAAAATTTAACGTGCTGAATGGCTGCATCAGTATCTCATTATATATTCCAAAATATGAAATACTTCTGGACCCAAGTATTTTGGATAAGGGACGCTCAACATGTATATGGCGAATAAAGTTGATCCTTGAATAAGAATAAGGAAAATAGTAAGACAGAGTGCTAATGAGGAAAGAAGGGTGAGATTGATCTCCAGAGTAGGTTAAAAGATCAGCATAACATCATGGGCCAAAGGGCCTGTACTGTGCTGTGCTGTTCTATGTCCAGACATAAAGTATGTAGAGCCATGGTAAAGGATGCCATGACTCTCTCTGTGCAGGAGCCTCCCTGTGATGACACAGGTATGCATCAGCTCTAAGAATCTGGTGGGTGTGACTTGCAGACATTAACAGTCGGGACAGCATGAACCATGGTTTCCTTCTGGGGTCAGAGGACAAATGGTGCTTCAATCACTTGGTGAGTCTTGACCTGGCACGCCAAAACATGCTCCTGCTATTGTACCCCTCACCAGGAATCAGGCTAAGAAATGGACAATGCAACACCACTTGGTCAGCCTGCTGCTCACAGACAAGCAAGACATGGTTCAGGATCTCATAGAGGCTGACTTCTGAGCTTTGGATTGATAACTTTGATGTAGGGATACAGTACACAGCAGTAACCTCTCACAATCAGTGACTGGGAAATGACCAGATAATCCTTCTATCATGGTGTTGAGAGTGGAGTAGCAAGATGGGCAGAAGGTTCTGCTCTTCTTCATAATCCCACAGAGGTCTGACTGAACAACAGAACCAGTATGGAAGCAGACGTGGTTATTACTGCAGCAAACGACCTGAGCCTGCAGCATACAAACCCCATGAGTAATCTTTGGACTTGTTGTATGGCTTGAAACCAAAGCATTCTCTCTCAAAGATCAAGGAACCGGTGAGAAGTGGTGGATAGCAGTGATTGCAGCCCAGTCCATCTCACAAACCAGCCTCTCTACCTCCTGCTGTCTTGGGAAAGCACCCAACATTATCGAGTACTTCTCCAATTCTGGCCATTCTTTCTTCTCTCCCCCCCCCCCCGGCCCCTCCCATTGGGCAGTAGATACAAAATTCTGAGAGCATGAACCACTTAGCACCAAGCACATTTTCTATCCCACTGTCATCAGACCCCTGGAAAGACTTATGTTAAAAAATGAACTCTTAGGCTTTTGATTCTCCAATTTGCCTCCTTGTGTCCCATGTACTCTATTTGTCTATCTACACTGCACTTTCTCTGTAACTGCAACATTACCTATATTCTACATAAGAGATTCTGCAGATGGTGCACACCTTGAGTAACGCCCACAAAATGCTGGAGGAACTCAGCAGGCCAGGCAGCATCTATGGAGAGGAATAAACAATCAATATTTTGGCCAAGACCTTTTCATCAGGACTAAACAGGAAGGGGGCAGAAGCTAGAAAACTCTAGGTTCTGAATTTCTGGCCTCTGCACCTTTCCTTTCCAGTCCTGATGAAGCGTCTTGGCCCGAAACGTTGCTGTTTATTCCCCTCCATAGATGCTGCCTGACCTGCAGAATCCCTCCAGCATTTTGTACATGTTGCTCTATATTCTACATTGTGCTTTCTTTTCATTACCTTGATATGATTATGTATGGAATGATTTTCCGGGATGACTTACAAAATAAAAACTTTTCACTGCATCTTGGTACATGTGACAATAATAAACCAATACTAATGTCACACCTGGAACACACCTGGTACAGACTTCAGAGGAACAGCAGAGTAGATTTACCAGGTATTACATAAACTAGAAGAGTACTTCCTGGAATTGAGAAGGAAGTGAGCCGATCTGATTAAGGTTTTCAAGAGATGTGCTCACATAATTTACTTCTTAAGGTTCAAAATCAGTTCTATTATCAAAGTACATATATGTCACCATATACAACTCTGAGATTCATTTTCTTGTGTACATTCTCAAGAAACCTATAGAATATACAGAAACCATAACAGAATTAAGGAAAGACCAGCAAATTAGGGTGTTCAACTAGAGTGCAGAACACAACAAACTACAAATATAAAAAGAAGAAATAATAATAATAGAAAACAAGCAATAAATATTCAGAACATGAGATGAAGAGTCATTGAAAGTGAGTCCACTGGTTGTGGGAACATTTCAATGTTGGGGCAAGTGGAGATTAGTGAACTTATTCCCCTTGGTTCAAGACCTGATGGCTGAGGGGTAATAATTGTTCCTGAACCTGCTGGTGTGAGTCCTGATGGCAGCAGTGAGAAGAGAACATGTCCTGGGGTCCCTGATGATGGATGCTGCTTTCCTGTGACATTGTTTCATGTCCTCAGTGGTTGGGAGGGCTTTACCCGTGATGGACTGGGTTTATTGGAAACCCAGCAAATCTCCTCTACTACATAGTCAGATCTGGAGACAGTCATTAATGCATTTAATGTCTCTAAGCTTAGATTAATGCCGTCTTCTTGTTGCTACCATCAGGGAGGAGGTACAGGAGCACGAAGACACACACTGAACATTTTACAAATAGCTTCTCCCCTCTACCATCAGATTTCTGAATGGACAATGAATCCATGAACACTGTCTCACTATTTTTGCTCTCTTTTTGCATTATTTATGTTTTTATATATATTTCTTATTATAATGCATTGTAAATTTTATGTACTGCACTGTATGCCTACAAAACAACAAATTTCGCAGCATATGTCAGTGATAGTAATTCCG
This sequence comes from Mobula hypostoma, assembly GCF_963921235.1. NCBI lineage: Eukaryota > Metazoa > Chordata > Chondrichthyes > Myliobatiformes > Myliobatidae > Mobula > Mobula hypostoma. The sequence goes on from NC_086125.1 coordinate 5,481,367, forward strand.
ATTCTGACACAGTGTATGTGCTAGATATTAAACAAAGTACCTGCAGTCCCGCTCAAACTCTTTGGATTCGTCAGTGCAGTAGAAGAACCTGCCTTTGAAGAGTTGCACTGCCACCACCGCAAAGATGAACATGAAGAGCATATAGACGATCAGGATGTTGAGGACGTTCTTCAGGGAGTTCACAACGCAGTCAAAGACAGCCTGGAAGGAGACAGCAGCAAAACGAGATTTTAAAAAAAAGGAAATGCTTTGTCCGAATCTTTGTCAATGAAGTCCAAGATTCATAGTGGGAATCTCGGTGAACCATTCCCTTCCCCTTCTCCACTCCACGAAACTCGTGATGTATAACTGGGGAATCCTGAAGCTGTAGCCAATGATCCAATGTTCCTCCACCTGTTGCTTTGATCCTTTCCACTGCCGTCAAATGAAAGCATCTAATATTTTATTATATACATGTTTGGACGTAATACTTTATTGCAACTTTCTGCAAGCAAGTAACTGCACAACCTCTGAAAGCCAGTTACAGCAAGATGACAGCAACAGCAGAAATGCACAGGAGTAGGTCACCCCACCATTCATGGCTGATCTACGCCAACCTCAACTCCTCTTCTGTTAAAATTCCCCACAACCCTCCATTCCTTGCTCTTTCAAACATTTCTCTATCTTATGATCTGGTCTCCACCAATCCCAGGAGCAAATAATTCTAAGACTCACTGCCTTCTGAGCGAAGGGCAAGATGTCTGCAAGTCCGGGGACTGGGCCAAGTGCTGGAGGTCAGAGGTCAGGGGTTTGGTGGTGGGCTGTTCTGAAGCTGGAGGCCTGGCTGGGTGCAGGAGTGAGTGGGTGGGTGGGATGGAAAGGGGCTTGTTTTGCTGTTTTGTTTCATTGTTATTGTTGCTTTTTGTATGTTGGCTGAGTGTTGTTCTAATGAATGTTGCGGGCATGCTACATTGGCACTGCAATGTGTGATGCCACTTGTGAGCTGCCCTCAGCACATCCTTAGCTTATGGTGGTCGTTAGCTCAAACAGCGCATTTCACTGTATGTTTCAATGTAAGTCTATCTATCACGTGACTGTGATGGATTTTATCCAAATAATTTACTGGCTGAAGGCAAAGAGTGGGAATAAAGGAGGCCTTTTCTGCTTGGCTGCTGGTAACTTAATGGTGTTCCACAGGGGTCAGTGTTGGGTCTGCTACTTTTCATATTATATATTAATGATATGGATGACAGAATTGATGACAGTGTGGACAAGACTGGTGGAGGAGCAGGTAGTGTTGAGGAGGCAGGGAGTTTGCAGAAGGATGGTCAGATTAGGAGAATGGGCAAAGAATTGGCAGATGGAATGCGGTGTATGGCAGAGCAGACTCAATGGGCTGAATAGCCTAATTCTGCTTCTACACCTTATGGCCCATGGTCTTAATTCATATGTAACTATCCTCTGCTCAATGCACATTTCTGGAGGAATTTCCTCCTTTTATTCACAGAAGCTGCTGCGGTTTCTTTTCCATTTGTTCTTTAATTGTACCCCATTTCCTAAGCGTATCACTCTCATTGGTGGGATGATAGATCAGAAGCCCAGTTGCACATCCCAGCCCACATCACAAAGCAATATTGATCCAGGTTACCTTCAGCTTGGGCAGCCTTTTGATGGTTTTCAGGGGCCGCAGTACCCGAAGAACTCTCAGAGACTTGATGGTATTCAGATCTTTCCCCTTGCTACCACTGACAAGAAAATGATGGAAGATAAGCACTTCATAGTACAATAGTAACAGCACCACAGCCTTGTAACTGGTTGCAAGTACACTTGCTTTTTATACATCTAACAACCTCAGATAACTTCTTAAATGTCACACTACAGTAAAATTCGACTTACTTGGAAAATATTGGAATTTTTTTTAGCTCATTCACCTAGAATCATTATGCCACATGGCAACTGTGATAATTATTTTTCTTCTGCATTTCTGAACAACCCAGGAGATGGAAGCATTTGGAAAGCTCAATTCATTATCGCAATGAGGGAAAACATGCAGCCTCTGATATGCTTCCTACTCGTCCGATAGACTCTCTGATGCGATACCTTCCTTCGTCCATTGAAAGTCATTGTTTAATGACTTTCCCATACCTTTTAGACCAAAAAGCTGTTTGACTTTGAGAAATGGGTTGAGAAGGTGGTAAGAATCCTTGCTTCACATAGACAGACACAGAAATAGAAATTCACTTTCAGCTTTGCATTAAATATGCAATGTAATGGCACTTGCATAGGGAATTCATGTATATTTTAGAGCAACAAACACAAAGTGCTGGAGGAAGTCAGCAGGTCAGGCAGCATCTATGGAGAGGAATAAGCAGTCGGTATATCAGGCTGATACCCTACATCAGGCCATCAACTCTGTTTACTCCTCTTCATAGGTGGGGCCTGGTTCCCCGAGTTTCTCCAGCATTTTGTGATTGTTGCTCTGGCAGCATTTCCAGCTTTTGCAGAATCTCTCGTGTTCCGGTACACTGATTCGTAATTCCAGATATTTTATATGATTCCATTTTTTTTCTTATGACATGTATAAGGACATTTTGACCCATCAGCTCACACAGCAATTCTGTTTCCTTACTAATTTTCTCTGTAACTTATTCCCATCTCATTCCTCCAGATTCGCCCACTCAGCGGCCAATTAACTTATCCACCCGCACATCTTTGGGATGTGGGATGCAACAGGAGATAATCACGGAGTCACAGGGAGAACTTGCAAAACTCCACACAGACAGCACCGGAGGGCAGAATTAAATCCAAGTCATGGGGTGTGAGGCAGCTATTGTGTCGCTCTTCCAAATTATAACCAGATTTCAGAAATTTAATGGCAGCATAGTGATTAGCACAATTGATTTACAGCGCCAGTGATCACCCACCTGGTTTGATTCCCACCTCTGTAAGGAATTTGTACATTCTCGCCGTGATTGTGTGGGTTTTCTCCCAGTGCTGCAGTTTACTCCCACGGCCCAAAGCCATATGGATTAGGGTTATGAATTGTTGACACGCTATGCTGGTGCCAGAAGCATGGCAACACTTGCGGGCTGCCCCCACCACAACGTATGCACCGTGGTGGTTGTCGACACAAAGCAGGGCATTTCACTGTATCGTTCAATGTACATGTGACAAATGGAGCTAATATTTTTCTTTATTCCACTACCGCATACATTTAGTGATGTATCTCATAGTGTACCCCTAGCCCACAGAGAACAAAATCAAGGAGCCTCTATAAAAACCTCAGCTTGGCTACAACTATTAGCCAGGTTCTGGCCAACACATCAAGTGCTGGAGAGGGTACCAGGTGATGGTACCAGGGGTGCTGGTTTCCAGTTGGTTAAGAAGAAACTTAATAGATCTGTTCAATTCATGGAATAGCCTAGCGAAGGACTTCCCAACCTGGGGTTCACGGACCCCTCTGTTAATGGCAGGGGTGGGAACCCCTGGTCTGGACAGAGTGGATGTGGCGAGGATATTTCCTGTAGTGGGGGAGTCTAGGACCAGCGGGTACAGCCTCAGCATACGAGGATGTCATTTCAGAGATGAGAAGGAGTTTCTTTAGCCAGAGGATGGCCAATCTGTGGAATTTATTGCTCCGGATGACCCGTGGAGGCCAAGTCATTGGGTATATTTAAAGCAGAGGTTATAGTTGCTTGATTAGTTAGGGCATCGAAGGTTATGCAGAGAAGGCAGGAGAATGGGATGAGAGGGATAATAAAGCAGTCCATGATGGAATAGTGGAGCAGACTGGATGGACTGTTTGGCCTAATTCTGCTCCTATTCCTTATGGTCTTAAGGGATAGTCCAGGCAATGTGAATGGGGAGAAAGAGTTCCCAATGATACAAAGGTCAAAAACCAAAGGGGACAGGTCTAAGGAGTTTAATAAAAGAGTCGAAGGTAACGGGAGAACCACTTCATTATGCATGGAGTAGTTATGACCTCTGGCAGAATGACTGATGTAAGCAGTTCCAACAAAGGAAATGCACAGATACTTGAAGGAAAATACATTTGCAGGGCTACAGTCACATAGTGGGTGATGGGAGTGACTGGATTGCTCTGCACTGAGCCACAACAGGATTGATGGACAGAATCGCCCCCTCCTATATATAATTCCAACATCCAAATTAACAGCAAAAGACTAGGTAGAATCTGACCATAAGGAGATATAAACTTCTTGTTAAATGGGCCATTGGACCCATCCCAGAGTTATTTATCCATTAGTGTAAATTGCAATCTGTTGTGTAAAGTCTCAGACTGAAGGGTAATGGCTGTTTTGGGATATAATTGAAACATTCAATTTAAAAATCTGGACATTTTTAATAATATCCCAAACCACTTTAAACATATGCAATACCTTCAGCAAAAAGAGATTAACCAGTTAACAGTTATTGTGAATTATAAATTTGATTGCTTAGTTGCAAGTCTAGAATCTGAAGGGTAGGATTTGGAATAGAAAACATTTTGTTAGGAAATAGACCAAAACAAAACTTAACAGTTTAAAAAATGTCTTTAGAAGATAAACCACATTTATATTTTTCTAATCAGTTAAGAATGCTTATGTTAGAAATGGAAATTATGTTGGGAATATGATGTTATGAAAAGCTCACTGTTCCCTGTCCCAGCCCCCCAGCACCCATAGTTCACTGACATGGTGGCTGCATTATTGTGAGTTACTGTTATCATTATTGTGAATTTTTATTGTGTATTAAAGGCCAGATGATTCTTATTTTAAGAATATTTCAAATGGCTTTAAGTCCTAATAAAGTACTTTTAGAAACGTAGTCGCTTCGCAATCTAAGAAGCATGTGGCTAATTTATCCAGATCAAACTTCTGCAAACACTAGATGATCTGTGTTACTGATGTTGATTGAGGGATAACCATTAGGCTTAAACCATTGGGATCTTTTACATTCACCTCCAAGAACTGGTGGGGTCCTGGTTTACAACATTTGTCCAGTAATAATGCAGCACTCCGACAACATTACACTGGGAACATCAGCATGGATTTGGAACTCTAGAATGGGGCTTGGAAAGTGGGGGGAGGGCAGGAATGTGGGAAATGGAATTCAATCCGGACAAATGTGTGGCTGTGAAATTCACTCAGATAAACACTCCATGGGAATATAATTTAAAAATGTAGTGAAACATAGTAACCTTAGAGTGGACGACCATAGATCGGGGAAGGCAACGGGACAAATTGATCATGTGTGGGATATTCCAGTGACTAAGTAATAGAATATAAAACCAGGGTGGTTTTAATGGAGCTGGAGAAGACATTAATTGAACCACAGCTAAAGTACAATAATATTGATCTGATCCCCACAACATAAGGAGGATGTGATGAACTGGAGAGGGTGCAAAGGAGATTTATTAGGATATTGTCATCATGGGAAAGTTATAGTTATGAGGAGCTGCAGGACACCAATGCTGCAGATTTCTGATTCAAGGTAATCAGGCATTTTCAAAAGGGTATGGTAGCTACAACGAGAGTGTAGAAGAGAATCACTAAGATGCTACAGAGTCATGAGGTTGCGCAACACAGAAATAGGCTCTTAGGCAGTTAGTCCATTCCAACCATAATTACCATCTAAACTAGTCCCTTCTGCTTGTGTTTACCCCCTATCCCTTTAAACCTCTAAACCATTCCTCCATGTACCTACCTAAGTGCCTTTCAAATGCTGTTAATGTACCTATTTCAGTAACTTCTTATGCTGACCACCCTCTGCCTGAAAAAGGTTGCCCCTCAGGTTCCTATTAAATCTTCCCTCCCTTATTTAAACCTATGGCCTCAAGTTCACGATCCCCACTCTGGGAAAAAGACTGGGTGCGTTCTCTCTATCTGTGCTCCTCATAATTTTATACATGTCCATCTGATCACTCCTCATTTTCTGATGCTCGAATGAAAACAGTCCTAACCTACTCAGGGGAGGGAGGGGAGGGAACGTCGACTCAGACCAGGAGAGGCCTGCGTTGGGCATTTTCATGCCTTACGAGGCGCAGATTGGAAGTCTGTGTGGGGCACCACTCCTCGTACAGACACTAGAGCAATGTGTGGTTAAGTGCCTTGCTCAAGGACACAAACACGCTGCCACAACTGAGGCTCGAACTAGCGACCTTCAGGTCACTAGACGAACGTCTTAACCACTTGGCCACGTGCCCAACACAACCTACTCAACCTCTCTCCATAACTCAGTCCCTTCAGTCCCAGTAACATCCTGCTAGGAGTCCTCTGCACTCTTTCCAGCTTAATGCTGCCTGGAATGGAGGGCTGTAGTTATAGGAGTGATTGGATAGGTTGTGTTTATTCTCAGTGGAAAATAGACAGCCCAGGAGTGATCCTGTTAAGATTTATAAAATTATGAGTGCATAGATAGTACAGTACAGGTTGCCTAAAGTTTTTATAGCCAGGAATATTAATGGGGATAAGCTCCCACTACCTATTAAATGCTCCCAATGGTGTGTGCCTCAAATAGCCTCTGACAACCAAGTCCAGCTTCTGGTCTTCATGAATAGCTTAGTTATTAAGCCCAGTGGGACCATTTCTACTGACAGGAGAAGGAGCAAAGGCAGGTTACTGCCATCTTGAAACCAGTAGCTTCGAGCAGATGGGACTCGTCTTCCACAGTCGGCAGTTCATCTAGCAGAAGGAAAACTCTGATCTCAAACCTCCAGTGCCTTGCAGCTATATCCACTCATGGGGAGGGCTTTCGGAGTAAACCCTGAGGGAAAAATCCGAAGCTGGAATCCCTAAGGCAGTCCTATGTCAAATTCAACACTAACTGGCTAATCTTGTGACGCTGCTGGCGTCAAACTGTATTGGTCTCTGCTGTTCTTTTGGGTTCATCAGATGTGTGGAGAGGGGAAGCCTGCTACATGGACAACAGCTTGCTCTCCATATTGTCCTGCCTTGGCTTGCATTTCTAGAGAGCTAGGATGGTCAGCCCTGACCAACAGAGGCCTACCAGATCGCATAGAGAGTCAGAATATTTTGCTAAGGCAAGGAATCTAAAACTAGAGGGCACAGGCTTAAACTTAAAGGAGAATTAAGGAATGTTTTTCACAAAGGGTGTTGAGTGTCCGGAACGAGCTGCTAGAAGCACTGGAGGAAAATAGAAAAGGTGTTGGATTGGAAAGGCGTAGAGAGATATGGGCCTAATGAGGTTAATGGAATTAGTGCGGATAGGCATCATGGTTGGCATGGATGATGTCGGCCAAAAGGACCCAGTTTTGCACTGTATCACTTCATATTCAATTCTATTATTGATTGATCAGAAAATTTTTGCTAGGAGTGTAGTTTTATCCTGTATCTTAAATTTTTAGTCGTGATTTATGAATCCTGTAAGGGCAAATTCTGCTACCCAAATGTTGTAATGTACTTTGTGCACCGTACTTTGATTTCCAGAAGGTACTTGATTAGATGTTGGATCAAAACTTATTGCAGAAACTAAAGTTGATGGTGTAGAAATAACACACTGAGGTGGAAAGATTGAGAGGAAATAGAGAGTGGGTCTTATTCCACTTGGCCAGATCTAATCAATAAGTTGCTGCAGGAATTGGTACAATTTATATAAATGACTTGGATAAAGTTATCAAGGTATAATTATGCTGAGGATACAAAAATTGGAAAGAAAGTAAATTGTGAAGCAAACAGGAGCAAGCTACGAAGAGATACAAATAGGTTGAATGAGTAAGCAAATGGAGTATAAAGTGGAAAGGCAGTCCATTTTAGCAAGAAAAAATAAAATAATCACATTCTCTGAATGGTGAGAGATTGCAGAACTCTGAGATACATGGGGATCTAGGCATCCTGATGCACGGATGGCAGAGGAATAACAGAAAGTTGAGACACTAGAGGCTGCAGTTGCTGTAACCTGGATTTCTCGGGCTTGAGAATATTAGTGTTTGTTGCTAGCACAAAAATCGGAAGGTTAGACATGGGATTGTTAATTCACAAACACAGTGGACTCTGCATTAAAGTAGGATGTTAATGCTTCATTGGGAAGCAGTTGAGAGAAGGTTTGCTGGACCAATAGCTGGATTGGACAGACTGGCTAATGTGGGAATGCTGGACAGGCTAGACTTGTATATGTTAGAGTTTGGAGGTTTGAGAGGAACTTGTTAGAAACATGAAGGATCCTGAGAGCCCTTGACTGGGTGCATGTGGATAAGATGTTTTTTCTTCTTGTGGAGTATCTAGAACTATGAGAGAACACAATTTCAAACTAAGTGGCTATCTGTTTCAGACAGGGATGAGATAAAATGTGTTCCTTTCAGAGTGTTGGGAGTCAGGATGCAAAGTGTGGTGGAATCCAAGTCTGAATCATTTTCAGGCAGAGGTAGGTGGACTCTCAAGGATAAGGAGGTGAAATGTTACCAGGGTCAGTGGATAAGGGGAACAGAGGTAAGCCGGATCAGCGACAATACTATTGATTGGCTGAGGAATCTCAAAGTGACCAAGTGGCTGCTGATAAGCGTGATTAAGCTATCCTCAATTTGGTGATAAACTCAGGATGTGTTGGCTGCAGTCCCAAACAGCCAGAAAAATCCCACTCTTGCGTCAAGGATTGAGAAGCGGTTATGTACAGGGATTGTTCAGTTAGCACCAATGTCAGCCTACACCCTTCAGGAGAATGGAATAGGTCTTTGGATGGCTTACTGAGGATGAGCTCCTTCTAAGCTTTATTTTCTATTGCAAACAGAAATCAGGGTAAAGTGAAACGATGCTTTGGGCCAATGGGTTCGCACAGAGTATCCCTCTGAAATGTGACTCGAAGGCACTTCACTTTCTTCCATGACAGTATGCAATAGTTCTTTGTTGGATTTTGTACAGGTGTAGGCCACTGAATCTGACTTGCTCTCTTCCTCACAGTTACCATTAAACACAGGGAAAATCATAGATTGCAAGGTGTTTTTGGGTACATTTCCTAGGGACATGGTAAACATATACATAATCTTGAACATATGTAGGCTCCTGAATAAAAGAGGATACCTGCACTCACTTGCCCCATCATTGAGATGGTTCCCACAACCAATGATCTCACTTTAAGGACTCTTTATCTCATGTTCTTGTTATTCATTTCTAATTGCATTTGCATAGTTTGTTGTCTTCTGCGATATTGACTGAGGGATTGGCGTAGGGCATCTGAGCAAATTCCCCTTGCTGTTTTCTGAAATGTGGCAGCCCTATCTTTCCCAAAGGGGGGAGGGGGGAGTGTTTGGTCTAAAATCCTCATCTGAGCGATAACACTGAGCAACAGTGCACAATGCCCCCTCAGTTTTGCACTGTGTGTCAGCTTAAATGTTTATCGCCACGTCTCTTGAACCCTGAACCTTCAAAACTCAGAGCAAGAGAGAGACCCCCAGAATCCCACCTACAACCTACAGATGCAGGGCAAGGCAGGATTCTACAGAAGAGAAAAGAGTGGGCAGGAACATGACACCATTTTGAAAAGAACACACATGTGCAGGTGATCTTCTGCAGCCTGAGTTGCAAAGAACCAGCTGATGTTGCAGACAGCACCTGGCTGTCTATTCCAACCCCAACAGGACAGGACTGTACACGTCTGTCCCGACCACGACAGGACAGGACTGTCAGGTGTCTCTGCTGATAAAACACTTGGATCTGGTTAGACCAGCCCAGGTCAGCACCGGATTCAGGTGAGGATGACTTGCTTTGATTTACAAATCAGTACTTGGAGTCTCACGTTGAGGTTGTCACATTTACAGCAATGTCAGGTCAAGCATCTTTAGTCCAGAAGCTAGGCTCAGATATTGACCGGACAGCTGGGATTTGGATTGGGATTAATTTTAAAACCTGTGGATCAAAGGATGGAGATTCCAGTGAAAGCTTCATGATTTCAAAGTGACAAGTGAAATGATTGAGCTGAACTAGATGGACCAGTTCCGCTGACAATCTGTAGACATTTGCAAGAGTCTTTGGTGACTTATCAAATATCCTCAGAAGCACTAGTCTCCCCACCATTGAGGACATCCTCAAAGGTCGGTGCCTCAAGAAGGTGGCATCTCTCATTAAGGAGCCTCACCACCTGGAACATGCCCTTGTTTCATTACTACCATCAGGGCAGGGGTACAGGAGCCTGAAGACCCACACTCAGCGTTTTAGGAACAGCTTCTTTCCCTCCGCCATCAGACGTCTGAACAGACCATGAACCCACGAGCATGACCTTGCTATTCCTTTTTCACACTGTTTACTTTTTATAGTAGCTTTTTGTAATGTTTAATGTATTGCACTGGTCTGCTGCCAGAAAACAACAAATTTCATGACATATATCAGTGATAAAAAATCTGATTCTGATTCTGAATTCTACACTGGCCACACCATCACACAAAGGTAACTGAAGTCATTTTACACATAGAATCAGTTATGGTACTCCAGAACGGTCTAGCACAATAACAAACCATCTTGTACTCAGGAGTAATCAAAGTTGTTTTAAACAGAGAATCATTTACGGTGCTCCAGAACAGTCTAGCACAATAACAAACCATCTTGTACTCAGGAGTAATCAAAGTTGTTTTAAACAAAGAATCATTTACGGTGCTCCAGAACAGTCTAGCACAATAACAAACCATCTTGTACTCAGGAGTAATCAAAGTTGTTTTAAACAGAGAATCATTTACGGTGCTCCAGAACAGTCTAGCACAATAACAAACCATCTTGTACTCAGGAGTAATCAAAGTTGTTTTAAACAAAGAATCATTTACGGTGCTCCAGAACAGTCTAGCACAATAACAAACCATCTTGTACTCAGGAGTAATCAAAGTTTTAAACAGAAAATCATTTACGGTGCTCCAGAACGGTCTAGGGCAGCAATAAACCATCTTGTACCCAGGAGTAATCAAAGTTGTTTTAAACAGAAAATCATTTACGGTGCTCCAGAACGGTCTAGGGCAGCAATAAACCATCTTGTACTCAGGAGTAATCAAAGTTGTTTTAAACAGAGAATCAATTATGGTGCTCCAGAACAGTCTAGCACAATAACAAACCATCTTGTACTCTGCAGGACAGCAACAGAATCACTTATTAAACAGCACACAGATACATACATAAGGAGAATTTGAACTGAGAGGCAAAGAGAGAAATACAGAGAGGAATAGAACACAGTGCAAATTTGCTGACAGTATTGCAAAGAAATAGAACAGATATATTACCCCATAAGGCTCCTGATCCAGCAGGGAAGAAAGATGAGAAGAGAGTCAGTGTGAAGAGAGGACACAAAAGCTTGGAACACGAACTGCGTGCACAGAGGAGAATGAGACTAAGGAAATAGGAAGCACAGTTATAAAACCCTGAAGGAGCAGAACAGACATGGCGGCAAAAAGGGAAATGGGACGTTGGAGAAGCAAAGCGTAATTGCCCCCTCCCGCCCCCTGGTAACGTTAGCCATGCTACAGTGCAGTACTCATTCAAGAATTGGCCACACTTCCAGCTGTCCTTGGCTCTCTATGGGGAACTTCATCACAATGAAAAGCTCACATTCACACTAATCAGGTTACCTTAACAAAACAACTTAAACATCGGTCCGGCTCGTCAGCAGTCTGTGCTCACATTACTCCAATTATCAGACACTGAAGAGATCAGATTTAATTATGATGGAAGAAGTTGGTTTAGCTAAACTTCCAGTATCTTATTGAATGTGACGTGAATGCAGAACAGCATCAGTGGAGAGCAAAGACATTTTTATAACACTCGTTCTGTTCAACTGTAAATCCACACAAGTGGTTACAAAGCAAAATAGACCATCCAGCTTTTACAATGCAAAAATTTTTAAAAATCCATCTCTTCTAGTAATAAAAATCACAACAATGTGAATGTTACAAATAAAATACTAACCGGCATCCAGGTTGCATTGGAAATCAAACAAAACTCAACAGAAGCAACTGATTTGCTATGATTGTTAGTGTATAACCCACAGATGCCTGTTCAGTATCCCATGTTTCCTGTTTCCCCCTTGTTAGCCCCTCTGAAGATTTGGGCATGCAACCCTCTCTAAAAAGCTCCAAGTAGATGTCCACTGCACGTGGCTTCTGAGGTTCTGTCCGTCTGTGGATAAAACATGAATTTTCCAGAGGATGGGTACCAATGGTAGCAGAAAATCACCTTCCCCATTCTTCCCCTTTGCCTAGATTGGACACTCAGCGCCCTTTTAACTCTCTCACCCCTCGGAGGTGGTGGGTGCAGAAATTTCATTGGGCATAAGAGGAATGCAGAGCACAGAAACAGCACGCAGGGTGCCCGTGCAACGAAGTTCGGAGCAATAAAGCATTAACGGTTGAGCCACTGCAGTTATTACATGGAGTGATCCACCTCCACTCCCAAAAGTGGTAGCACAGTGGTTAGTACAACGCTTTACAGTACCAGTGACCCAGCTTCAATTCCCTCCGCTGTCTGTAAGAGTTTGTACGTTCTTCGTGACTGCATGGGTTTTCTTCGGGTGCTCTAGTTTCCTCCCACAGTCCAAAGACGTATCAGTTGGTAGGTTAATTGGTCATTGTAAATTGTCCCGTGATTAGGCTCGGGTTAAGTTGGGGGTTGCTGGCTTGTAAGGGTGGAAGGGCCGGTACCACACTTTACCTCAATAAACAAACATAAAAATGAGCCTTCAGTGATCTAGTTTCCTTTGTTTAACCACCGCAATGCAGTGCAAAAATGAAGCACATCAACTCATGTCTTATCCAGAGACCAGCCAGTAATGGGTGACCTCTTATTGAATGCCACAACAGCCAATCAAGGGGAAATAAAGAAGGTTATCGCTTTGCAGGTTAAAATATACTCTAGATGGAATGGTTCAGTGCGAAATGCAAGATTTTCTTTCGACCCAGCTTAAATAGCTTTAAAATGATTCATTAACACCCCGATGTGAAATCTCAGATAATACCATGCAAGGGCAAACAGAGCTAAAGGTCTGTGTGTGAGAAAGCATTGGCAACCCTTCCCTTTGCCCCGCAACCCCACCCTGCCCTCCCCCAGTCTACAACTCTCAAAGCAATGGTAGGTCTCTGTTATTTCACACCTAGGGCATCGTTTAGATGGGATGGGCGGAGTTGACCATGAAGAGAAATGATACCACCCCCAGTGCCAGCCAACGCAGATTCCAGTTTGATTTAATGGAAAGCAAGATAAAATTTAGCGTACAATGAACCTAACTGCGGCCACCCTACTTCCACTTTACTGACAGAACACAAGCCATTGCTTAAACGTCAAGAATTCCTAAATCATGTCCAATATGTGCAGCACAAATTACCACGTGTATCAATGTGGATTCAGTGGTGGTACATGCTACATCAATCAGGGCTTGGGCTTGGAACGTTAAGGTCAATAATCCCAGCCACAAGCTAGCAGGGTAAACATCTTCAGCTGCCTCACCAGTGACCTTCCTCCCCTTGGAAGGTCACCAATGGGGACGCTTGCTGGGTTGAAGATGGCCACTGAGCAATTCAGGAACAGCTGCTTCCCCTCTGCCTTCCAATTTCCAAACCCATGAACACTACCTAACTACTTTTTTATTTCCCATTTTTTGCACTACTTATTTCACTATTATATATATATATACATACACATATATACATACTACTGTAATTCACAGTTTTTATCTCCCTATTATTATATTGCATTGTACTGCTGCTGCAAAGTTAACAAATTTCATTACATATACTGGCGATATTAAACCTGATTCTGATTCTCACTAATACACAATTCCATTTGCAACTTCTCAGCAAGTGAAGCAGCCTGTGCCTGCTTGCAGCAAGTTTCAGAGAATGTTTCAGGCCTACAATGATCGGTGGCAGGGAATAATCTTCCCCAACAAGAGAGTGTCTAACCAGCCACCCTCCATATTCAATGACATCACAGTCACCAAGTCCCCCTCATCAATACCCTGGGGGAGTGGTCACCACTGAACAGAAACTCAACTGTGCCAGCCACAGAAGTACTATGGCCAGTGTGGTGAACCCCGAGAGAAAGTGGACAATGCAGTCAGCTCATGAAAGTTGTCAGTAATATCAGAGACATAGCCGTTGGAGTAAAACACGTCTGTTTCTTCACCACCCACTGTGCAAGTTAGAGTCTGGAGATCCTGTGGCAAGTGACTGAACTGGTACCCAAAGTTGGTCTACCAACCTCAAGGTAGCAGCATCATAGAACACCCACCCCTGGCCAAGGTGGCTGCAGCCCAAACAACAAACCTGGTACCATCCAGGACCAAACAGCCCTCTTCCACAACTCCAAACATTCACTTCCATCATCACCAGTGGCTGTGCTGTGATAGCAAAATACGCTGCAGACACCTTGCCTGGGCTATTCTGACCGTACCTTCCAAACTCCTGAACCCCAAGTGTCAAGAAGTACCATCATGGGTACAACCCTCTGCATCAACGAGGGCATTTTCAAGAGGCGGTCCCTCAGGAGGGTGGCATCCATTGTTAAGGACTCTCACAGACCAGTCTAGGCACCCTTCTCATTACTACCATCAAGGAGGAGGTACAGGAGCCTGAAATCCCACACTTAAAGATTTAGGAACAGCTTGGTCCCCTCCTCCATCAGATTTCTGAATGGTCCATGAACACTACCTCACTATTCCTCGTTTCCCACTATTTGTAACTTGTAGTGAATCTTTTGTTTATGTACTGCTGCCTTAAAACAACAAGTTTTATCACATAATGCAGTGATTGAAAACCTGCTTCAGTTTCTAGAAGACAAAGGTAGAAATCTCTAAATGATCGTCCCTTGTTGCAGGCCCCCACCGCTCTCTATGTCTGATCTCTACATTACAATGAATAAGCTGTTGGTACTTTATGCAACAGAACTGAAACTAGTGATTGCTGATATAAGGACAATGGTTTCATGCAACTCAGAAATATCAACTATCTTTCAGTCTGCCAAGTTTCAACTTTGCTCAGACCAAACATTTTCCCTCCTCTCAACTGCACTGCCCAATTGCATGGGTTCAGCTACCTGTCCACATTACGGGAGCTTGGGCCGAGAGAGACGGTCCGGTCTACCAACTGAGTGTCCCAGAGTGCTTCATGCACTTAAAGGTGTGGTCACTGTTTGGGTGTGCAGCACATAATGTGTAAGCTCACACCAGCAACGCCATAGAAACGACCACCAGCAGCCGCTGCTTACAATCTCAGTTAGAGAGTGGATTCACTTTGACCGCTCAGGGAGCTGTGGAGCTTCCCTGAGATATTGGGCGCAGCTGTTGGAGGCCTCTGCACTCAAGCAATCTCTTTCTCTCTCTTCTTTCAATAGTGAGTCTGTTGGCCCCGAGTCGAGAGGAACTCGAATAAGTGACGCCATAGCTTGTAACATTGAAACAGCGAGCTGTTGTTCCCCGACCCCCCCCCCCCCCGCAACTCACTGTGGCAGGAGTGATAGCTCTCTCTCACTAACGACTGAGAGACCCTGTTGAGGTGTCAAAGTGTTGGGATGGACAGTAGTTTTCTAATGGAATTTGGATCTCTGGGGCCTTGCTGTTGCTTGCATGATGGGTGTGGGAGGGGGTGATGCTTTTCCTGAAGCAAGGGTGGGGGGAGGAGAGGAGAAGGTTGATGTTTCTACTGCTGTTTGTATGGAGGAGGGGGCTTTTGGGGTTCTTACATTTTTCTGTCATTTATCCTTTGGGCTTTTTTTTGTCTCGTGGATGTCTGTGAGGAGTAAGAATTTCAGGTTGTATACTGATATTAAATGGAATCACTGAACTATTGAAGATTAACCCCTGACAGTGCAGTACTCCCTCAGACAAAATGCTGGAGGAATTCAATAAGTCAGGCAGCATCTGTGGAGGGCAGAACACTATCGATGCTGCCCCCTGACCTGCTGAGTTCCTCCAGCATTTTGTGTGTGTTGCTCTGGATTTACAGCATCTGCACAATCTCTTGTGTTTATGCAGTTGTGTTTACGGGGCATGAGAGGTGACCTGATGGAGGTGTATAAGACGATAAGAGGCATTGATCATGTGGATAGCCAGGGCTGAAATGGCTAACACAAGGGGGCATGGTTTTAAGGTGCTTGGAAGTAGGTACAAGGAGGATGTCAAAGGTAAGTTTTTCATACATAGAGTGGTGGCTGTGTGGAATGCACTGCCAGTGATAGTGGTGGAGGCAGATACAATACTGTATTTTAAGAGACTCTTAGATAGGTACATGGAGCTTAGAACAATAGAGGGCTATGCAGTAGGGAAATTCTAGGCAGCTTCCAGAATAGGTTACATGGTCAGCACAGCATTGTGGGCCGAAGGGCCTGTAATGTGCTGTAGTTTTCTATGTTTCTCTTTTCTCCCCCAGTATTGTATGCTTAGACTGCTGACATTACGCCCATCTTGTTTGCCAGAACTTTACATCTCCTTTCAACCCCTGACTCTTGTGTGGTCTGTAAACTTAGCTTGGTCTGTAAACTTAGCTGGGGGAAAGAGTCCAAGCCAGGGACCACAGTCAGTCACATAATTGAGACCAGGAGGTGCCGTAGAGTTGACACTGTTTTCAGCATCATATTTTTCATCTGTAACTGACAACAGCAAAGGTTAAGAAACACGCCCAATGATCACAAATGGGGTGGGGCCCTGCAGTTTAGATCTGGGTATCTCGGTATCTTTGGAGTCAACGTAGCAAAGTATGGACACAAATTTACTGGAGGAACTCAGTTAGTCAAGCAGCATCTGTGGGTTGGGGGGGGGGAGAAATGGGAAGGAATCATAACCATTTCATGACAAAACCCTGTATCAGGACTGCAACCCCTCACAACCCACAGATGCTGCTCCACCCAACGGCTTCCTTGTTGCGTTAGTACCATCAGGGAGGAGGTACAGACCCACACCTCACCATCAACATTTTAAGACCAGCAACTTCCCCTTTCCTGTTAGATCTCCCAATGGTCCAAAAACACTACCTCATTACTTGTCTCTTCCCACTATTTAATGTATTTTTGTAACTTATAGTAATGTTTATGCCTGGGACTGTACTGCTGCTGCAAAACAACAAATCTCACAACACATGCCAGTGATAGTAAACCTGATTCTGATTGAGACAACCTGCAGTTGACCCTAGCAGTGACCCAGTAAAAAGGAGAAAGAAACAATTTGGGCCAGACACAACGACGCACATGAAATGCTGGAGGGAGTCAGCGGGTCAGCAGCATCTATGGAAATGGATAAGCAGTCACCATTTCAGGCTGAGCCCCTTCATCTGATGAATTGCTGAGTCCTCCCAGCATTTTGTGTGTGTTGCTCCAGATTTCCAGAATCTGCAGAATCTCTTGTGTTTATGTTGGGTTACACACATTGCGTCTTTCTGAATTTAAGTGGAATTTTGGATGGAAAGAATGCCTACTTCCCCAAACCCCAAGACAATGATGTTCCAGTGTCCTTCCCCTCAATTGTTCTAACTATTGATGGACGAGATACAGATTTACATTTATATTGCACCCTCTGCATCCCTTTCAGTATGCTCCTTTACAATGGATAAAGTATTTCTGAGGGTAATTTCTGTTGCTCTGTAGGAATTGTGGCAGTAATTTGTCACAGCAAACTGCCACAAAGAACAATGTGAGAATTCTATTCTATTTCTGCCTCATGGTGAGGATTTAATGATGACTAAAACCTCTCCGAAACAGTGCCCCAGGATTTTTTAATTCTACCCGAAAGGGCAGACAAGTGCTTAGTTTGATTACTCTTCTAAAGTCAAGGGAATGAGGCAAGGCCTTAAATCCATCTCAGTTGCCAGGCAACGGGAATAATGGTGCATGAGTAATGAAAATAATAGAAATGAAGGAGGGAAGTAAAAGTTAAAACAGATGAATGGGGCCCTCTGATACCAATAAGATGCTAATGAATAAGTAATTGTGCAATAAATGTCTTTAATAAATCCCAACACCAGGTGCATTGGTTGATTTACATTTCAGAGGACTCCTGATTTGACCCCAGTTCCGGCGATGGTGGCCTCCTGTTGAAAGAGGTAAAAGCAATTTAAACAAAAAAAAAATCACGAGCTATGTAACCCCAGTGGCAACTCACGCATGCAGGATGCTGTACTCCAATGCTTGGGTATGGCTGATGAACCACTCCCCTCCACCCCCACCCCTACAGCCCCAACCCCTTTGGCATTCCTTCCGAAATCTCCGGCCAGGAATGTCAAAGCCACCTCACCAAGGTAGGAGGCAGTCAAAGCCAGGCACAGCTCAAGAACCGAGGCAATGTAGACACCACCGGGGTCTACACCAAAGGTTCCCCGTTGGGCACGCACTTTGCAATTGATCGTGGTGGCTGTGTAGAGATGTAAACGGCACAAACAAGTCAGTCAGTTTCCAGTAGTAGTGAGTGAGTGGAGGAACGGGGTCAGTGACGTGCGTCTTCAGCTCACAACATGCATGCCAAATGGTGCCAAGTAGAACAAGCTGGTGAGAGCAGGCACCATTTGCAAATGGTAAACATCGGGTTGTATCGATGTTAGTGCTCCTCATTCAGCTGTTGTGTTTCCCTTCTTCCTCAACTGCCCTGATCTTGGACGTGCTTCTATGAGTGGGAACTGTTGCTACTTAGGTTGCTGACATCCGTACGTCAACAGACACTGCGCAGTGGGGCCATGGGAACATGGCTGACCTGGACTCCACTCTGTTGGATGTCAGTGCATCTTTCTCCCTGCAAATCAAGTTGGTTCAAGAACCCTGGCTGGCTCTTCTCTGACTCCACAGGACATTGAGTCTCTTGTATTATTTATTTATTTGTTTATTATTATTATTTATGTTTTGGATTTGTACAGTTTGCCTTTTCTTTGCACACTGGTTGTTGGTCAGTCTTTGTTTATGTGCAGCTTTTAATTGAATCCATTCTATTTCCTTGATCTTCATTTAAGATTCACCCTGTGAATCTTAGGGTGTTATATAGTGGCATACATGTTCAATAATCAATTTACTTTGAACTTTGAATGTGCTTGCCTCCTATTTTGATCATGACAGCTGATATCAGACATCCTTGAACCCACTTCTTCCCCACTGACTTGATGTCTCTGGTTATTAAAACGTGATTAATTTCAGACTAAAATTTAATAATTGACAGCAATTCATTTATTTGTTGCCAGAGGAAACCTCTGCTATCTGCAGCGTGGAGAAGTGGTTTCAAAATTCACTCCTAAAGCCTGTGGCTCTAATATTGAAACTCTGCTCCAGATCCAATTCCCCACCCAGTGGAAACAACAGTGTGATGAATAGCACACAACTGATTGTTGCACTCCCAGGATTGCTTATCACGAGGTACTACTGGCACTACTTTCAGGATGTACTGAACAAGAGGAACACAGAATATTATTTGGCTACAATTCTGTGTAGAGGGTAACTGGATAGGAATTTTGACTATAATGTCATACTAGAGCCTTAAGAAGGGTGGGGGTAGTGGGAGTGTGGGATATATATATACACACGTACGTGTGTGTGTGTGTGTGTGTGTGTGTGTGTGTGTGAGAGAGAGAGCGAGAACGCAAGTGTTTAACAGTGCTTTTGCTTCCTTACGTTTACAAGTATGCGTGTGAGCACACATGTGAGCTTGTGTACATTAATGAGTGTGTAACCAGTTAAGGTTTTGGCAAATGCAATCAATCAATCCAACAGCTTTGAACCAGCTAGTTATGGTTTACTGGAGGGATACAGAAGCATTTGTTAACATTATAAAGATTTCTCAGTTGACTTCCCTGACAAAGTGTAAAGTTGGAATTTTTTGGCTTCTTAGACGGCAAGACTATCCTTCTACACTGCAGTGTCAATACCAGCAGATGCCAGTTACATAAAGTAGGTACTGTCAGGCTTTGTCAGGCAGTTAGACATTCCAGAAAGATCTACAGGTCCAAGGAAGAATTCCATAGGTTTGAGGAACGCTTTTGTTCATTAGCAAGAAATGAGCTCGCATTTTCAGCTGCTTCATCGATGAATTTCCATCATAAAGTCAGAGCTTGGGTGTGTTCATTAACGTTTGTGTGATTTTCAATTCAGCCTGGAGGTATTCAACAAGTAAGCAGCTGACATTAGCACAGACCAAGATCTTTGGGTATGAGATACTAAATGGTAAGTAACATTCATACCACACCATGACCCTCTATAACAAGAGAGGACAAAACTACCTTCCATTGACATCTAACAACATTACTGTTTACGGGTTGCCCATCATAAGTAGTTTGGACCCAAAATTCATTTGTCAGAAACACTGTGGCCTTACAACCCCTCTGAGTGTGATTTTTTCTGTGGCAACTGACTCACTTCCTTGTTCTTTAAAGCCTCTCTATGGTCGAGAAGGCAGACATCAAGATGGTGGTGGAATACTCTTTTGGATAGGATCTCCAACAAGTTTCAAGAAGTTTAACAACATCCAGCGCAAAGCATCTTGCTCAACTGATACTCCATACATCATCCTAAACATTCACCCATTACACACCATAGCTGCAGAGTGTCCTATCTACAAAATGCACTGCTAAGATTTCTTCAGGAGCGCCTCCCAAGCTAACACCAAGAAAGACAAGCCTACAGAAGTATGGAGACACCGCTTCTGCAGGTTTCTCCTCACACCGTCCTGACTTGGAATATATACCCCTGCTCCTCCATTAATACTGAGGCATGGTTGAACTCTCTTCTTCAGAAGAACCTCAGCAACTCGCCACCATCTTCTCAGGAGCAACTAAGGCTAGTCAAAAATGATTTAATTTGTGAACGAATTAGAACATAGACCACTAGAGCACAGTACAAGCCCTTCAGCCCATGAGGTTGTGCTGACCTTTTAACCCACTCCAAGGTCAATCTAACCCTCCCCTCCCACATAGCTCTCCATTTTTCTTTCATCCATGTACCTATCTAAGCGTCTCTTTAATGTCTCTGATCACCTGCTTCCACCACCACCCCCAACAGCGAGTTCCACACACACACATTACTCTCTGTGTAAAAATCCTACCTCTGATATCTCCCTTATACTTTCCTTCTAACACCTTAAAATTATGCCCTCTCATAGTAGACATTTCCACCCTGGGGAAAAGGCACTGGCTGCCCACTCTATCAATGTCCCCTTCTCATCTTCCTTTACTCCAAACAGAAAAGCTCTAACTCGCTTAGCCTTTCCTCATAAGACATGATCTCTAATCCAGGCAGCATCCTGGTAAATCTCTGCACCCTCTCTAAATCCTTCCTATAATAGGATGACCAAAAGTGAACACAATACTCCAAGTGTGATCTAACCAGTGTTTTATAGAGCTGCAATATTACCTCGCAGTTCTTGAACTCAATCCCCCAACTAATAAAGGACAACACACCATCTACCTTCTTAGCTACCCAATCAGTTTCTTAATCACTCCATCAATATTCATGAAGAAAATACATGCAGCCAGCTATGTTCAGCAGTGTGGATAAAGTTCAAGGTTTGATGAGATTTAACAAAGGAGGTGGAAAAGGCACATGTATCCTTATTCGATGGCTGGTGATGCATCCTGGCTCCACATCTATATTAACAATTTAGGTGTGAATGTTGTTGGCGGAGTCAGTAAACCTGTGGATGATACTAAAATTAGTGGTATAGTCAACAGTGAAGAAGATTACCTAAAACAAACACAAATGGGGAAGTGTCAAAGGAATGCTAGATGGAGTTTATATTGGACAAGTGCAAAGTGTTGGATTTTGTGAATTTAAATCAGGGCAGGACTTACACAGTGAATGACAGCACTCTGGAGACCAAGGGGTACAAGTATGGATTTTTCTGAAAGTAGTGACATGGGTAGACAGGGTGGTGAAGAAAGCATCTGGCATGTTTGCCTTCATTGTTTAGGGTAATAAGCTATAGAAAGGATGCCATTAAGCTGGAAAGGGTGAAGAAAGGAGGGCTTGACAAATAAGGGATGATGGACAGGTTGAGGCATTTTTCCCTGGATTATAGGAGGATGATGGGTGACCTGACAGAAGGTGATCTTAAATCATGAGGGGCACAGATAGCGTAAATGGTCATAGTTTTTCCCAAGGTATGGGAGGCAGACAGAAGAGATTGCCCTTAGGGGAACTCACATAGAACAAAGAGAGACAAGGAGATGCTGATGGGCTGAAATGAGGAAGGGTGGGGGAAGACTTTGGTGAAACAGAAATCATGATACAAATCAGAGGGATTTTGTTCTGTTTCTGTCTCAATGCAATATTTCCAATATTGTGGAAAATCATCCAGACTCCAGCATAGTCTGTAAATCCGTAGATGATACTAAAATTAGTGGTATAGTGAGCAATGAAGAAGATTACCTAAGACAAACACAACTGGCGAAGTGGGCAAAGAAATGCTGGTCTTTTCCTGAAGACTATTTATTCCTGAAACCACTTTCTTTCCAATGATCCTTTGTGAATCGCCCTGTGAAAGCATTTACAAGTGTCCCCAAGATAAAAGCTGATAATCCATTGAATAAGGATGCCTTGGGGCTTTGCAATATCAGATATCTTCTACGCCAAGATTTGCAAGTATTCCTTCAAACATTCCATCCCAATGATGGTTGAGTGTGGTCACGGTGTAGTGTTTTCGGATTTTTTTGGAGATATCCATTTCAGTAACAGGAGAATGTTTGGGAAGAGTAGAATTTCCTAACAGTCGCTACCTGGGATCAAACATGTTAGTGTCACTCAGCAATATCAAATTAAGGACATCCTATTGGAACCAAATGACATCTACCTGCATCAGAGGGAATTTCTTGTACACATTTCAGGATGCTCTAAACTGTTGAAGACAATGAAGTTTTTCTGAAGTGTGATATCCACTCTAGCACAGGAAACACAAAGGCCAATTTGTACACAGCAAGCTCTCACAGCCGGCAGCATAACCATAACCCAATAACGAGCCTCAATGATTTTGATTGAAGAATAATTCTGGCTGGGAATTAGGGAAAGGTTTTCTTACACTACTTCATACCTTGGTCATTTCTGTGGTGCCCCAGACCATCAGCTGTTAGGCAGCACCTCCATCCATAGCACATACCCTCAGTACTGCACTGTCAGCCTCAAGGATCCAGGTTGGCACTTGAACTAACGCTCTTCAGACTTCGAAGCAAGAATGGTACGTAGTGAATTTGGTTATAGCCATGAGGTGAACTCTTAACTGTGTTCCTCTTGCAAGAATGACTCTGAGCTTATGGCCACCTGTAATTTTAATTCTTCATCTTGTACCTTGATCTCCACTTCCTGCACTGTTCTAATGAAGCTCAAAGCAAACTTGATGTGGAACTCGATAAAGGACTTTACAATAATGAACAGACCAATAAGGTGGCACTTCATTTTCTAAGAGTCCAGTACCAGGGATGATGAACACAAGATCAGTTCTAATAAATCCAGAAGAATTCAGGAGAAACTCCTTTACCAGTGAATGGTGAGAATGTGAGAATAAAGGGGGCAGTGTAGAGTAGCAGTTAGTGCAGCCCTTCGTCGTATCAGATGATCACTGATTGGGTCCAATTCCTACCACTACCTGTAAGGAGCTTGTATATGGCTGCATGGCTGCAAAGGCTTCTGGTTAGGTTAGTGAACTGTGGGCATGCTGTGTTGGTGCTGGAAGTATGACAACACCTGTGGACTGCCCAGCACAATCCTCGCTGATCTGATTTGAGGAAAATTATATGTTTCAGTGTACATGTGACAAGTAGAGCTAATCTCATCTGAACTTTAAAAGTGGGTGTCGTGACCAAGAGGTGGAGCTGAAGGAAATATTGATGACTGTTTTTGGAGAAGTAGGAGTAACTCAAAAATGAGACGTTGTTAGAGTGAGGCAAGGAGGAGTGAAAGGAGTGGGGAGATGTGGGCTATCATAGACCTAAAGGGCCAAATGGCCAGTTTCAGGGCTGTGAATTCCAAGTGGAATATCTCACCTTTCCACTGGGCTGTTAGAAGGTTCTAGACCAGAAATGAGTCCACTTCTGTTATTTCCATTCACACCTTTTTTTTTGGATTCCCACTTATTTGTCCGAGAAATAAACCCTCTGAGAAGATTCTGGGAAGTAGTGAGTGCGAACCTTGAGGTGAAGAAACTGTGAGACAGGGCCCGAGCCGACGTTTGACTCCATTTCACTGATTAAAGCTTCCATTATTCGCTGATTAAAGCGATGGGTAAGATTGAAACATCAAGGTGGGCAAGTGCCAATAGCCTGCTGATCGCTGGTGGGATCGCTGTTTTGCTGAAGAGGAAGCCTGGGTGGCTTATCACTCGGCCCAAAGCTCTCTCTTTCAATAAAGCTGCTGAATGTTACCAAGGTTTCTGTGTATGGATTTTGGACTATGCACTATGGATGTTTTTCAGTCTTGTGATTTTTATATTCTGTGTTTTCGCCATTCTTCTGCGTTTTTGTGCAGGGGGAAGGGGATTTGTGGGTCGATGTTCCTGTTGCATTTCATGCGGAGGGAAGCAGGGTTTGGGGGGGGGGTTGATGATTGTGTTGGCGGGTTTGCTGTTTCTTGCTGAACTGACTTACGTGTTTTGTGGCTATCTGGAGAAGAAAAATCTTAGAGTTGTATACTGCACACGTACTTTGATAATAAATGAACCTTTGAAATTCCTTTGCTCTTCTTGCCAGTGGTCATAGAGGGAGAAGATGGCACCTCGACTTAATGTCTCATCGGACAGTCCAACATCCCCTCACTACTGGACTGGAGCATCAGCTTAGTGGGACTTGAACCCACAACCTGGCACTAAACAAGGTCTCACATGTTGGTGACCAAAGTCTCACCAAGTCGCAGTCGAGCACCAAAAACTACTCCATGCATCAACATGCAACATGCAACTATGTTTCTCAATCTAGGGCCGGGCTAATATTCTCCCCTCACCAATAACTTACACCGCATCCAACCAGGATCCAACACAACTCTTCAACCAACATGCAGTGTGTGGGACCACTCTCCTACCCTGGCAGCAGGGAGGAGATGATCCCACTCCAAGAGGTACTGGCCATGATTGGTGCAAGTGATATGGCGTGATCCCAGGCATCCTGCACACAGTCAGGGTGTTGACACTTTACATCAATGGTCTTGGAGACAGACACTTCTGTTGTTTCCAAGGGGATTCCAGCAAACCACCAGTACCAAACATGAACAACGCAATTCCTATCACAACAGCATGCAACAAGTCAGGTCTGGTATAAAGGGCCAACGACTATTTAACATTCGGAAAATCCCAAAAGAATAGGAGTCTGAGATTTTAAAGGATTCATATTATTTCAACATTAAATTTGTCTGAATAGTTACCACTTTGTACAGAGTCACAAATACACCTTGTTGCCTGGGTGGTGTCGAGCTCGGTGAGTTTTGGAGCTATGTTTATTTCTTCAGCTTTCAATAATATGATTGGGCTAATGTTCTAAGGAGAGGGTGGGGTGGGAATTGTGATGGATGGGGATCTGGGTGTATAACCATATAACAATTACAGCACAGAAACAGGCCATCTTGGCCCTTCTAGTCTGTACCAAACGCTTACTCTTACCTAGTCCCACCGACCTGCACTCAGCCCATAACCCTCCATTCCTTTCCTGTCCATATAGCTATCCAATTTAACTTTAAATGACAATACAGTTGGGTAATATTTCTCTAGGATGCCAACTATGTTCTTTCCCAGTTCGGAATGAGGGCTCTCCCTCTATCTGGAGATATTACCTGCATTGACAATGTTTCCTTCACTACACTGGTTTCCTCAATTGATCTGCTGAATTCTGGGAACTTATAGAAACAACAGTGCTTACTGCAACTCCACGCACTATCTGTGGTCCTGTCAGCCTTCAACAACAGTCCTAGTCCTCTGGTATAAACTGATCCCACAGGGTCACCATGGATGATGAGGTCCTCAGCTCATTTTCATTCACGTCAGGGACACGCTCATAGTGTGGAGATTGAAACATCACTGGCAAGGTGTGCACTCCATTCCCAACCCTAACAGCCCTTCACAAAGTGGTGGTGAGAAGAGTTGTCAGTCTAGTGAAGCTGGTCCTACAGTGCCATCTGGGGTGAGACAATGAAGGAACGACGATACATCTTCAAGTCAGAACAATGTGCATCTCTGAGAGGAATCTGGAGGAAGTGGTATCAACAGAAACCAGCTGCCTTCATCCTTCTTGACAGTAGAAATACCAGGCCTTGGAGCTACTGTCAGATTAATCTTAGCGAGCAACTCCAGTTCGTTCTGCGAACGGTACACACTGGTGGACTGGTGCTGGAGCAAGTTCATGGTTAGGGTGGTAGCCTGGCAGCCTGCTTTATTCTGGATGATGTCAACTTCCCTAGCACTGGAGATGCACTCATCCAGGGAGGTGGAAAACATTCTGCCACACTCCTGACCCCTGTCATGTGGACGGTCAAAAAGCATCTGCAAGAGAGTCACACGTCACAGTATAGCCGGTCTCTGACTTGCTCAACAGTATCTGCGTGGACTACAGTTTGCATCATCTTGTTGCGCTCCGCAAATAATCATTGTCCTTATTTAATATTTCCTACACAGTTAATAATCTTGTGCCCCCCCATATGTATCTATTTATTGGCATACAGCGCTGCGTAGACCCTTCAGGGCCTTCAAACATCGCCTCCAGCAACACCAACTTCATCCCAGCTTAATCACAGGACAATTTACAATGACCAATTAACTACCAACCAGTACGTCTTTGCACTATGGGAGGAAACTGGAGTACCTGGAGGAAAGTCACATGGTCATGAGGAGAATGTACACACTGTGGGAATTGCACCTGGTTCGCTGGTACCGCAGAGCGTTTTGCTAACCACTACGCTACCGTGCCGCTCCAAACTACTATAAAATCACATTACTGATGTTTCTAGACTTTGTTTAAAGCTCTGGCATCTGACACGGAGATCTCTTTGCCTTGATGCTTACCAAACCCAAAGGAGATGTATTCTGTTCCAGATGTTCCTACCTAAACCTTCCCTGTTCCCTTCCTTCTACAATACACGGGTTTATGCACCAAACTTTGATTTGTCTACCACTTCTCAGCTTTAGTTTTGCCTCGCGGCCGTTCAATAAAGCCCCTCCCAAGGTGGTGGTGAGGAGCCCTCTGAAGTCACTCAGTAGCAAGTTGTCTGGCCATAACGAAACAAGAACTAGCAGGGGCCATTCAGCCCTCTCTGTAGATACTCTGACCCCACCTTCTCTGTCAACTATTTCACGGAACATAAAACAGCACAGCAAAGGAACAGGCTCTTTGCCCATGATGTTGTGCTGAACAAATTAAACTAGTTAAACTGGTTACATTAATCCCACTGCTTGCACAAGGTTCACCTTCCTCTAATCGCTCTCTGCATTCTTGCTTTTAAACTAAATTTCTGGAACAATGGTTCTCCAAACACTTAAACCAGACTGAAATCAGGATTATATTAAAAAAAATGGAAATAAACAACAAAAAATAAGCTATAAATTATTGACTTGTTAATTTGTATTTTTATAATTCTCATTTCTTTTGTTATATTTCTGTCCTTCCCTTCTTCCTTCCTCTTGTCTGCTCGATCGCTGGCAGTGATCCTGCAACCTGCGATCTCCTCCCAAGAGAGGGAAAGGCCATGGACCGGCCGCCCTACTCCCCAGCTTCCATCTCACCAAAGGCACTCAACCTATGAGGTAGTCACTTGATTATATTTGCTCATTATTATTTGAAAATAGGGCTCAGTCTATGGCAATGAGTTGATGAGTTACCTATGTGTTTATTCCATAGAGGCACGGAAAAAATTAATTTCAAGATAATTCACTATCATAATTTCACAGTTACCTCCAACTTGGTTCTTTTCAAACTTGTGACGTAAATGTGAATAAACCAATGCCAATAAAGAAAAGTAATTTATTGGTCAAATTTGCTGTAATTGCAAAAATGAGGATCACAGACCTCTGCCTCATACAAGTGCTCATATGATACAACTAGACCAAGCTGAACTTGGAAATTCAGTGAGATGGATGGAACACACAAAACAAACAATTGTCTACCTTGGATTTCTGAATCTTAAAGGCACATCCTGTTATTTGCTGGGTTAAACTATTACAATACATACAAGCCTTGAGAATCCTTCCATCATCCCTCTCTCACTCCATCACTGTCAAAACACTGGGGTCCAGCCCTGCCCCGTTTACTGGTCCCAAGAAGATAAGCCTAAACCACTTGTTAAATTTTACAATGACAGTTGACCAAAACAACAGAAATATCAAGTTGTGAGAAGCCATTTAGGGCTGCGCCAGGTGCTCCCATTCATCCAATCTAACACGCTGAACATGCAAGTTACTCCATACATAGTTAATCTTTAGAAAAAAAAACTTTTCTTTTACAAAGATCCATTTTAAATGCACTTTTTTTCATTTATTTAATCACTGATTCTCTAAAATTAGTGACATGACTGAGCAAAACGTAAAGGTGTGTTCATCCAGCAGCAAAACTTTATCAATAGGAATCACATTAGTAACTTTCTCCCTGGGGTCTTGAGCTTACACTGCTGAAGAGATTCCTTATAATTAGGAATGTTCATTCCAAGCCTCCTAAGTTTCATTTAAAGTACAATCATTAGAGCCCTCTATGTCAGGTACAGTACCAAGGCTCACCACTGCCGTACTGCATTCTAAGTGCACTGACTGCACCTTTCAGCATTTGTATTCCAATTCATGTTTAAAACCAAGTAAAAACTACCAGCGTAACATTGGTTATGAATAAAAGCAAGGCTTTATCTTGTTACTCATGTCCTGACCTAGAATAAATGGGGATTATCACAAAATTCCACACACATTCTCAGCCAGCTGCTGGAGGTGATTGGCGATTAGATGGTAGAAAAGTGAGAGGTGCACGAGGTCCAAAATGTCAAATCAACAACTCAAAACAGAGGAAATCAGTGCGTGAAGGTAATGAAGGAAAATCGAAGCTGACCAGATGGAAGACTAGTAGAAATTTGAATAATTTATTTGACAACAGTACCTTATTGGTTAAAGTCAAACAAAGCCCCAACCAACAGTCAAAACCTTGTTGCTGTTGATCTACTGTCTACATCACAGCATTGCATTCAGAAAGAATATCAAAACCACGTTCACTACTTAGCCATTTTCACAACTTTCAGTGTTTTCACAAGTGTATATAATTTTTTCCTTTTTTCCAGCCCACCTCAACATGCAACACTGAAGGGGGTGGGGGGGGGGGGAGGAAGATTGCAAATAGTTCTGTAAAAAAGCAGTTGCAAGATGCGAGTGTCCCTGGCAAGGTTGGTATTTATCACTCATCCCTAATTACCCTTGAGAAGATGGTGGTGAACTGTCACCTTGAATGACCATACTTCTCCTGGTGAAGGTTACTGCCACCAGAAGGCTTGGGACATGAGGTTGAGGTGGGATTTATTTGTGAGAGAGTTTTGAGGCTTAGACCCAGCGATGATGAAGGGGACATACTTCTAAATCAGGGACTCTTCATCTGATGTGCTCAATATTTGTTTATTTATTTCTATTGTTGTTTCTTCTTTCTGCATTTTCACAGTTTGTTGTCTTCCGCACTCTGGTTGAACGCCTTAGTTGGGCGGTCTTTCATTGATCCTGTTATAGTTAGTATTCTATAGGTTTATTGAGTACGTACACAAGAAAGTGAATCTCAGGGTTGCATATGAGGACAGATATGTAGTTTGATAATAAAATTTACTTTGAGCTTTGCGTCAGGGCAGTGAAGGGGGACCGACAGGATGTGCTATTCCCTTGCCCTCACCTGGTGGTGGATTTTGTGGATTTGCGAGGGCTGTTGGAGTCACCTACGCAAGTAACTGCAGTGTACTTTGTAGATGGCACACGCTGCAGTCTGACAGGAATGGAGAGAGTGACTGCTTATGGACGTGGACTTGCTTCCAAACAAGCACTTACTGTATGTCAACAAGATTGGTTTGATTTCCGGGCCAGCTTCTGAATGAATTATTTGACAGCCCCACCCCATGCATTGCCTGGTGTGTGACCTGAAGGTGCATACTGGCAGGTCATAGACCCATGGGTGGAAGCTGTCCTTTCACATCTTGCTTTGATCCCTGTTTAAATCCAGGCTCTCAAGAACTCACAGGCACAGGGCCTTCATGAATCGTATGACGATCTCTTTGTCTTGACTCTACAGTGGTTCACCTAGCGCTCTGAGGAAAGGAATCCTACTTCAACCTCATGGCCTGCCACAGTGTCCCAAGCCTTCTGGTGGCAGCGTACACAGCTGTGGTGGGAAAGAAGGCTACATGAGTGCCAAGTGTAGCCCGGGCCTGACAGATTACACAGTGGGTGCCCTACAAAAAAAACTGAGGGCGACTAGGAATGGAGACTGGCATCTTACAGTGCATTTACCAGGATATCAGGGTTGGAAGCCTGGCACTAATTTGTCATTATCTCCTTCCAGGAGAGACCAGTTATTGTACAATCAATGGGCTAACATCAGTGGACTTCATGAATGGAATATAAACATTAAATTCCCAAAAGCTAATATTGATAGGAATTTCTATTGTGATTGAATGTTGCTGATAAAATACAATTTGTCTCGGGGCATTGCTATTCTTGCTCTGACACCTCTGAGTTTGGCCCTGAACACTTATGAAAACTTAAGACGTGAAATGTTTGCTAAGTACAGTCCGCATGCATCCCCTCCTCTCTCTGCAGGCATAGAGATACAAGCAGAGGCCACATACCGTACCTCTCCATGAGAGGCTGCCATTAAGGAGACCAGACACACCACAAACACCATTCCTGGGTAGCAAACCCTTCTGAGCAGGCATGGGAGATCAGGAAGATACTTACGTGAATGCGAAAGCCACCAGTGCCCCACTGACAACGATGAAGTCCAGAATGTTCCAGAGGTCTCTGAAGTATGCTCCCTGATGCAGGACCAAGCCAAGGTCAATCATCTTTAAAGAAACAGAGGAAATAATTACATTAAGCTGACCTTCAAATTTTCTTCCTCACATTCTGTACCAGGTGCTGGCAGGTTGGCATGGCACAGCAAGCCCTGTGCCAGCTGACACATTTTCCAAGATCCTGAGACTTGGCAGGCTTTTTCCACTGGGTTGGGTGGGGACTACACTACAACTAGAGGTCATGAGTTAAGGGTGAACGGTGAAAAGTTTAAGGGGAACATGAGCGGAAAGTTTTACACTCAGAGGGTCATGAGAGTGTGGAACTAGCTGTCAGAACAAGTGGTGCATGCGAGCTTGATTTCAATGTTTAAGGGGAGTTTGAATGGTAGGTACATGGATGGTAGGGGTACAGAGGGCAATGGTCGCGGTGCAGGCTGCTGGGAGTAGGCAGTTTAAATGGGTTAGCATGGACTAGCTGGGCTGAAAGGCATGCTTCTGCACTGTATTTTTCTATGACTTTATTTCCTTTTGAAGGATGTCACAGCTAAACCCAGTCCAGTTTAAATTCAGGCTTGACATAGACTTGTGTATTCGAGATCAAACCTGGGACTGCTGGGAGGAAGCACAACTGAATCAGGAATGAATTGGAGACAGAGACAGTTTCTGTGGTGCTCTTGAGTTTTAAAGGGAATTATGAGTACTTCTCTGGCAGACTCTTCCACCACCTTCAAACCTGTAGTAACCCTTCCATCATTACAAACACGTGAATCAATGTGGGCCAGGTATTGAAGTCAGGACCTCCTCTTCTCTGTGACTTATTCCTTACTCTGCAGTGTTGACTTACCTTAATCACCATCTCAAAAGTAAAGACTCCTGTGAAGACATAGTCAAAGTATCTCAAAACCTGTGGAAGAAGGAATGAAAATGGTGAGCGAAACCCATCACTTAGTCGGTCATAATTAAAAATAATCATGATTAATTGCCAACTTACTCTCACTGAAGAAACAAACAGACAGGGTTACGCTGTCTCTCAAGATAACATCAGCAGTGTTGAAGTGCTAGCTGGTTGGCTGCTCTCGGCAGACCACGCCACTAGATTTTCAGGTCACGCCATTCACATGTTCAACACCAGATTCCCAAAATCAACCCAGTCTGTTAGAAACGCAAACACGAGGAAATCTGCAGATGCTGGAATTTCAAGCAACACGCATAAAAATTGCTGGTGACCTGCTGCGTTCACCAGCAATTTTTATGTGTGTTGCTGGTCTATTAGAAGCTCAATACATTCAGTCCAACATAAGACTGTAAGATATAGGAGCAGAATTAGGTCCTTTGGCCCATTGCATCTGCTCCGCCATTTCATCATGGCTGATCCAATTTTCCTCTCAGCCCTAATCTCCTCATATTCCCATATCCTTTCATGCCCTGACCAATCAAGAATCTATCAACATCTGCCTTTCATTATGGCTGATTTATTCTCCCTCTTAACCGCATTCTC
Organism: Mobula hypostoma; assembly: GCF_963921235.1. Classification (NCBI taxonomy): domain Eukaryota; kingdom Metazoa; phylum Chordata; class Chondrichthyes; order Myliobatiformes; family Myliobatidae; genus Mobula; species Mobula hypostoma. The sequence continues at coordinate 5,513,713 of NC_086125.1, forward strand.
TCATTTCCTCCCTGTAAGCTTTCAAAGATCTATCAACCTCTGCTTTAAGTATATTCAATGGGCTGGTTTCCACAGTCATCTGTGCTAATGAATTCCACAGATTCACCACTCTCTGGCTAAGGAAATTCCTTCTCATCTCCACTCTAAAAGAATGCCCCTCTATTCTGAGTCTGTGTCCTCTGAACTTAGACTTTCCATCATAGGAAACATCCCTTCCACATCCACTCTATCAAGGCCATTCAACATTTGATAGGTTTCAATGAGGTCACCCCTTATTCTTCTGAATTCTAGTGAATACAGGCCCAGAGTCATCAGACGCTCTTCATATGACAAGCCATTCAATCCTGGAATCATTTTTGTGAACCTCCTTTGAACCCTCTCCAGTTTCGGCACATCCTTTCTAAGATAAGGGGCCCAAATCCGCTCACAATACTCCAAGTGAGGCCTCACCAGTGCTTTATAAAATTTCAACATTACATCCTTGCTTTTATATTCTAGTCTTCTTGAAATGAATGCTAATATTGCATTTGCCTTCCACACCACAGACTCAATCTGCAAGTTAACCTTTAGGGAATCCTTCACAAGGACTCCCAAATTACTTTGCACCTCAGTTTTTTGTGTTTTCTCTCCATTTTGGAAAATAGTCAATCCTTTCAAAATGGCATGACCATACACTTCCCAACACTGCACCCCATCTGCCATTTCTTTGCCCATTCTCCTAATCTGTCTAGGTCCTTTCACCTATCTTCATTTCATCTGCAAACTTTGCAACAAGGCCATCAATTCCACCATCATGGTGTTTGCCTCAGGAAGGCTAATTGAGAATGCCCACCACTCTAGCCATTCCTTGTCCTCTTTTGTACCAACTGGGATTGGATACAGGTCATGATATGGTTTGCATGATTTGATTGAACATCCAGATGACCAGACTCAAGAACAACTTTTCTGGAAAAACGGAATAGAGGGACGGGGGGGAGTGGTTACCAGATTTGATATTGATGTTACCATGGCTAAGCTTGCCTGAAGGACTATGAAATGCTATTCCTCTAATTTCCATTTAGCCTCGGCTTGACAGTGGAAGAGTCTGTGGACAGACAGGTCTGTGTGGGAATACACAGTGGTTTATGAATTTAACCCTTGGTCAACTATTGCTGTTGTCTTTGGAAGGCCAATATAACCTGCCTGAAGTGTGGTCACAGCACGCTTGGTGTGGTAACTTTGTACACTTGGCACATGGCTTCCAGTCAAGCCAGGGCTTCTATGACCTTATCAATTCGGTGATTTCTTCCTTATCCTTAGCAAAGACCTCGGGTAGAAGCCTTGCAGAACACCACTGAATGGAACTCACAAGGAGCCAGCAAAATCTCGAGGTGGAACCAATATCAAAGGCCTCTGCCTCTGATCTTCCACGATGGTGTGATGCCCCTCATCAAACATGCAATATGGAGAGATGATACACAGATTTAAAGGAATGGAACACGTGAAGCACCATAGTCACTGAACACCGTGGGTTCATGAGGAGGTTATCAGCAAACTCGAGAGTCATAGTCAAATGTTTCTTTCATAGAGAATTTTAAAATGAAGTCATTTGAATGAAATGAAATAATACCTTCTGGTTTAAGATGGCACTGATGAACCTTAGCGATTTCTGGCTGGTGACCAATGAAACAAAGCAAAAAAAAGACTAAACACTTTGTTAATCACTCTTTTTCTGGTAAACGATCATCACAGACAATAGCCTGTAACTTCCCTTTGGACTTGGAGGATTTGACGTGGCAGAACCGAGGAGCGGTGAGGCCCTGGACCAGTTGCCAAGAGTGAGGCAGACCCCAGGTTCAATTCATTTAAGTGCGGGTTCGAATCAGAAGGGTCGGGTACAGGCTGAATCGAGGCGGCATGGTCCAGGACTCACAGCGTACTGAAGCCACTGAATTCAATGTTTGGACAATGATTTAGGTGCCAGGCCAGATTGAAAAGGTCAGGGTGTCAGGGCCCAAGATGAGGCATGGACTGATACAGAGCGCTGCTCCGCTCTGCACGGAACTAATAGTCCGTAGTCGGACTCTCTTTGAGGACTTCAGTGCGGACACTACTTGCTTGCATTTATTGTTTGCGTGATTTATTCTTTTTCCTCTGCATATTGTGTGTTTAGGGTCCTTTTTTAGTGGGTTCTTTTGGGTTTCCTTGTTTTGTGGCTGCCTGTAAAGAGTCGAATCTCAAGGTTGTATTGTAATAAATGCACTTTGAACTTTGAATTCAGCTTTTCACAGAGCCCCACAACACAGCAGTTTTTGACTAATATTGGGAAGATAGCTCAGAACATGGAACAACACAACACAGGGACAAACCCTTCGGCCTACGTTGTCTGTGCCAAGCATGGCGCTAAATCAAACTAAATCTTCTGCCACCACATGATCCATATCCCTATCTCCCTGCATATCCAAGAGCCTAAAAGCCTATTAAGTGCCACCATCACATCAGCTTCTGCCACTACAGCTGGCATGTTCCAGGGACTTACCTACTTCTGTCTACAAAACCTGCCTCCACATCTCCTTCAAACTTTTCCCCATAAATGTACACTTGACATTTCTCCTCGGGGAAAAGATTGACTGTCTACTCTCGCAAACATGAAGAATTCTGCAGATGCTGGGAATTCAAGCAACACACATCAAAGTTGCTGGTGAACGCAGCAGGCCAGGCAGCATATCTAGGAAGAGGTACAATCGATGTTTTAGGCTGAAACCCTTCGTCAGGACTAACTGAAGGAAGAGCTAGTAAGAGATTTGAAAGTGGGAGGGGGAGGGGGAGATCTGAAATAATAGGAGAAGACAGGAGGGGGAGGGATGGAGCCAAGAGCTGGACAGGTGATTGGCAAGAGGGATATGAGGGGATCATGGGACAGGAGGTCCAGGGAGAAAGAAAAGGGGGAAGGGGGGCTGTCCTTCCAGGTGAGGTGACACTTCACCTGTGAGTCGGCTGGGGTAATATACTGTGTCCGGTGCTCCCGATGTGGCCTTCTATATATTGGCGAGACCCGACACAGGCTGGGAGATCGTTTTGCTGAACACCTACGCTCTGTCCGCCAGAGAAAGCAGGATCTGCCAGTGGCCACACATTTTAATTCCATGTCCCATTCCCATTCTGATATGTCTATCCACGGCCTCCTCTACTGTAAAGATGAAGCCACACTCAGGTTGGAGGAACAACACCTTATATTTCATCTGGGTAGCCTCCAATCTGATGGCATGAACATTGACTTCTCAAACTTCCGCTAATGCTCCACCTCCCCCTTGTACCCCATCTGTTATTTATTTATATACACACATTCTTTCTCTCTCTCTTCTTTTTCTCCCTCTGTAACCCTCACTATACCCCTTGCCCATCCTCTGGGTTCCCCCCTTCCCCTTTCTTTCTCCCTAGGCCTCCTGTCCCATGATCCTCTCGTATCCCTTTTGCCAATCACCTGTCCAGCTCTTGGCTCCATCCCTCCCCCTCCTGTCTTCTCCTATCATTTTGGATCTCCCCCTCCCCCTCCCACAAATCTCTTACTAGCTCTTCCTTCAGTTAGTCCTGACGAAGGGTCTCGGCCTGAAACATTGACTGTACCTCTTCCGAGAGATGCTGCCTGGCCTGCTGCGTTCACCAGCAACTTTGATATGTGTTGACTATCTATGCTTTGTATAATCTTATAAACGTCTTTCACATCTCCCCTCAGCCCCTGACACTAGAAAAAAACAACCCAAGCTTGTACAACCTCTCCTTATAGATCACATTCTCCAACCCAGGCAGCATCCTCTGCTGTGCTCTTTCCAAAGCCTTTATATCGTCCCTGTAATGGGGCGACCAGAACTGCACAGCAGCCATTAACTTTCTTCACCCACCCTTCTTACTTGTGCCAGAGTGAGCCTGGCGTGACAGAATCACAGAAACATTTCTTGGGGAAGCTGGACACTCACATTGTTCCTGGTGGCATTGGGCTGGACGGGATCTTCCGCGGCCAGTGTGATGCTGCTCATGGCGATGACCATCAGGATGCACATCTCGAAGTAGCGGAGGGTCACGATGTAATGGCACGCTCTGCGCAGTCTGTCGAAAGGATTTCACAGCAAAGAGGTTTACTGCAGCAGTAAATCTGACCAGTTTGGAAACCATTCCAGCCACCTCCCTCTGTATAACATAGTTACATGATCTAGGAACAATGACACAAGAAAATATTGAACAACTGAGCTAAAGGAAGGATCTAGTGCTCTCCCGGCGTATTCGGCAAGTAAACTCTTCTCGGCCTTCCAGCTGGGTAAAAGATATCAATTATAACCAACGTTTCAATGACAAACTCTACCATCTTCTTCAGGGGTGATGCCTGGGCAAGTCTAATCTGGTGGTATTAACTGAGCTAACATCCGAGGAAGTTTTTGATGGGTGTACACTCTGTGTGTTGCTCCAGGATCCAGTGACTGCAGTCTCTCGTGTCGCCACTACGTCTCCTTGCATCCATTATTACTGTTCTCAGTCTCTTTGACAAGATGCCTTTTATTACTTATTTGATCAATACTTGATGATAAACATGATGCGGCTTCTCATCAGGTTGATGCAGGCAGTTTCAGAGATGGCGTTGATAGCCCGTGACACTGATAACTGATGACTAATGTTATTGCAGTGTCAACAAGCTGGTTAACTTGGACTGTTGCTGGGGAAGAAGGGTGGAGGTGTTGGCAGGGACACAGAGCTTGTGATAGGGTGAGTTGGAAGTGGGACAGTGTTGAGATTAGTGGCTTTCCAGACCGGTGTAATTCCGAGAATTGAACAGTTATTGTGAAATAGCAACTCATTTGGCTAACTACATTTGAAAGATACTGGAGAGATATACAGTGTTACGGTGTTCTCTGGAGAGGTATAGCGAATGTTAATTTCAACAGCAACCAGTCATCAGATCTGAATGTGCATTGTAAATTGAATTTAAAATGCAGCTCTGAACGTAGTCTCGCTGGAGCTGCAGACTGGGGGTGATTGCAGACCAGGACACACCCATTCATTTAATGCCTGTACATGCATGAAATGAGAGAGACAGAGAGACAAGAGGGAGGGGGGAGAGAGAGGGTAAGGGGAGGAGAGAGAGGGAGGGGAGGGGGAGAGAGAGAGGGAGGGGAGGGGGGAGAGAAGGGGAGGGGAGAGAGGGAGGGGAGGGGAGAGAGGGAGGGGAGATAGAGGGGAGGGGAGAGAGACGAGAGGGGGAGGGGAGAGAGAGAGGGAGAGGGGAGAGAGAGAGGGGGTGAGGGGAGAGAGAGAGAGGGCGAGGGGAGAGAGGGGGAAGGGGAGGGGAGAGAGAGAGAGGCCGACTGACCGGTGTTGCTCATTTTTGCTGAATAAAGGCTTCAATATCCACTAGCTTCAGTGTCTCTTCGGTGACTTTGTTCACAGTCACAACACATGGATAGAGTGTTTAGAGGGCTATGGGTGAAACGTGGGAAAGTAAGACTAGTTTAGATGGGAATCTTAGTTGGCATGGTCCAGTTTCTGAGCTGTGTGACTCTAAGAGGTACACAGAGATGTGGGGAGGGGGTGTCAGTATGTGTTTCCTGAGCACCAATGGTGCTGTGGTTACATTTGGAAAGAGCAACATACTGGAATGCTGAGAGTCTGGAAGAGATTATCCGGAACAACAATAGTTGTGAGCCCCTGACCTAGAGAGAGCTGGGATCTGAGAAAAAGGCTGGGAATTTTAATGACAAGGCATCACCAAACTGGGAGGCAGAGTGGGTCAGTGAGCATGGCAGGTGATGGGGGACAGGGCTTGGTACAAGCAGGGATATGGCCAGCAGTTTCAGTAACTTCAACTTTATAAGATCAAGAGAGGCTGGCCAGGAGCGTTTGGAGTTTCAAGTCTGTGTGAAACAGTAGCAGGTGTGGTGAAAGAGTGAAGGAGCCTAAGGAGCAGGTAAATGATAATATTTAAAAGACATTTGGATAAGTCCGTGGCTAGGAGGGTATAGCGGGGTATGCACCATATGTGGGTAATGGAACTAGCTTAGGGGGCACAATGGACTAGTCGAGCTGAGGAGCCCAGTGCCATGCCATAGCACTACGTAACTGTAAATCAGGGTTTCCAACCTTTCTCATGCATGGAGCCTTAACATTAACTGAAGTGTCCGTGGAGCCCAGATTGGGAACTCCTGTTCTAAATGTTACTGATGCCCAGATCTCAGGAATACATTAAAAAGGCAGAGAAACCCCAAGGGCAAATTCATTTACTTTAATGACAGTGGCTGGGGAACACAGCAAGCTTGGTCATGCAGGGTTTCGCAGTGAAGCCGCGTTAGGTCAGATAGTTGTTGGGAGAGACCTACGGGTTGGTGGTGCTCAGGATGAACATGGAGCTGTAGGGAGGCATTGGTTTTGGACCATCGTCGTTGTCAGCTTTCACCCTCTCCTCTTCTTTCTTTTCCTCTTCCTTTGTGGGCACAGCGTCTGTGTTCGCATTCTTATTCACTGAGGAGACAGAATGGGAACAGTCTCATTGCTTGGTTTGTAGTTCACATCAGGCTCCAAGAGTAGCAGTCAAACTCATATCCACCTGGATTTCTTGTCCCTTGGCTCACCCTTCTCCATCCAGTTCCATCACCCCATCACTCCTCCAGTATCAATCACCTTTGTCCCTACCCTCCCTCTCTTTATCCCCAAACTGGCTCCGGCTGTCAGTCACCCCCACCTCACCCAGCTCCACCTTCCCCCATCATGTCTCTCCTCACTTGGTACCACAATCACCCACTGGCCCCTGCCAGACCCCCTCGCCTCTACTCAATCAGTCCTGGTGCAGACTCTTGTCCTGAAACACGAACTATCCCTTTGTCCCTGCAGATGCTGCCTGAGTCGCTGAGTTCCTCCATCCATTTGCTTTGTTATTTTTTGTTCCCTGATTGGCTACATCCTACTCAAGGAAGGGTTCCACTCAATATGGTCACTCCAGCCGATCCAGCACTGACTCACCCATTGCCTAATTTGGGGCCGTTTCCTTCCCTTGGGTTATTCCTGTATCCCAAGATTAGAGGAGGCCATTCAATCTATCTGAAAGCCGAGAAAGAACAACTGAGACTCCCCCTCATCACAGCTCTTGTCCTGGGATACCATTACTGAGCACAAGCACCCTCCCAGCTGTTATATAATCTGGTGAACGTTTCCGCCACCAGTGCCCTTTCAGGAAATGAGTTCCAGAAAATCACAGGAAAACATTAAGCCATTAACGCCCATCTCATTTTCTATCCATTACCATAAATAAATGCTCATTGAAACTTCATAGGCCTAGGAAGGCCTCTGAGTAATTTATGAAGTTCATTTAAATTTCCCTGGGCCTCCACTGTTTCAAAGGAAACAACCCCAGCCTAGCCAGTCCCTATAATCCTCCAGTTAAAGAATATAGAACAGTAGGCCAGGAGCAGGCCCCTTCAGCCCATAAAGTCTATTTTCTGTACACAATGCCAAACTAAACTAAATCTCTTTTACCTGCACATCATACATATCCTCCATTCGCCGTATGTGTCTGTCTAAAAGTATGTGTCATATCTGCTTCATTATCCCTGGCAATTCACCACTCTGTGTAAAAAAAATTATTTACCCTGAACCTCTCCATTAAAATTTCCTCTTCTCACTCTAAAAGCATGCTCTCTAATATCTGACATTTCCACCCTGGGAAAATGATTCTAACTACCTATCTTACTCATAAGACCACAAGGCAGAGAAGCAGACACAGGACATTGGCCCAAAGAGTCTGCTCCACCATTCCATCATGGCTGATTTATTATCCCTCTCAACCCCATTGTCCTGCTTTCTTCTTGTAATCTTTGACGCCCTCACTAATCAAGAACCTATCAACCTCCACTTTAGGTATACCCAATGACTTGCCCCCTCCCCACCCCCACCCAGCATCTGTGACAATGAATTATACAGATTCGCCACCCTCTGGTGAAAGAAATCCCTCCTCAACTCTGTTCTAAAGGGACATCCTTGTATCCTGAGGCTGTGCCCTCTCCCCCGCTACAGGAAACATCCTCTCCATCTCCACTCTATCTAGGGCTTTCAATATGCAATAGGTATCCATGAGATCCCCCTTATTCTTCTAAACTCCAGTGAGTACAGGGCAATGGCAGCACATCCCTTCTTAGACAGGGGCTCTCAAGTTTTTTGTAGTTCAGCACAAGTAGATTTTCAGTATTATTAGAAGTTACTGCTATTGAAACTTGAACACACTTTTATTTTTCTTTGTTACACAGTACTGCAGCAAATTACCCTCGGTACCCTGTGAATTTTAAGGGAGCAGGAAACAGATCCTGGTGAGCTTGTCTTGTAAGTTTCAGTTTTTGTCTGTTTTACACCGACCTTCCATTTTCCCACCACTAACCCTGGACCCAGCTGTATTCTAGGCCTCCAGCTCTGTTTACACAGCCCCATTACAGTCTAAATTCCTCGCTTATACTCTGGACTAACGAGTGCCCCAGATACTGAACTGTCGGGAATTCCGAGTAATCGGGTGCCAGATTATCAGAGCTTTCTCCCCAGCACTCACAGCCTTACCTTGTAGAGTAGGATCAGCAAACGGGATGTTTATAGTTGTGTGATCAGGCTTTTGGACGGCCTTTGCTGGATTGTTGGGACTGGTCGGGTTGGTCAGGATGAGGTTATTCTCTGGATTCTTGGGGTTGCTGGGATTGGTCGGATTCCCAGGGGTGGTGGTGGGAGCCTTGCGATTGGCTGTGTTGAGCGGATTGGAGGGATTACTGGGATTAGGAGGGTTAGTGTGGTTTCCGATTTTTCCAGAGTTATTAAGACTGGAGGGGTCTGAGGGGTTGGTGGGATTGGCTGCGTCCCTGGGGTTGTTGGTGTTCCTGGGATTGACAGGTTGTGTTGCCAGCTTGCTGTTCCGGAGGTTGTCCATATCCTCGGCGTGCTGTCCATTCTGCCTGCTGATGTCCTGCTGTACCGGCCGTGTGGTGGACAAGGTGAGGCCCCCAGGAGCGGGAGGAGCATTGCCTTGGCTCTCCCTTTAACAATAACACGGAATTAGAAATCACAGCAGGGCAGCTCATACCAGGAGTCTGAACAGAGAACTTTGAGCAGTACAGTACAGGAACAAGCCCTTCCTTCAGCCCAAAATACCTGCACTAAGCACAATGCCAGTCATAAAGAACTACAGAACAGAAACAGGCCCTTTGGCCCATCTAGTCCATGCTGAAATATTATTCTGCCTAATCCCATTGATCTGCACCTGGGTGACAGCCCTATATAACCACCCCACCCCCCATTCACGTACATCCAAACTTCCCTTAAATGTTGAAATCGAACCAGCATCCACCATCCCATCTGCCTGTTGCCTCCCTTCCCTGCACATTCATGTGTCTGTCAAAATGCCTCAAATGCCACCCCTACCCCTGGCAGGACATTCCAGGCACCTACCCCCCCCCCACCAGTGTAATCAAACCTGTCACACATACTGTATCTCCTCTAAATGTTTCTCCTCTTGCCTTTAGTATTAGACATTTCAACCTGGGAAAAAGACTGACTATCAACCCTGTTTACGTATCTGCTTACATTAGTTCACCCTCGGCCCCCAATGCTGCAGAGAAGAAAATCCACGTTTGCCCATTCTCTCCTTCGCAGCTACCAACTGCCTACTCCGTCCAGTCTCACCTAATTTATGAGCCTCTTTCAGGTCCGTGTCTGCCTACTCTGTCCACGTCTCGCCTAATGTATGAGCCTCTTTCAGGTCCACGTGTGCCTACTCCGTCCAGTCTCACCTAATGTATGAGCCTCTTTCAGGTCCGTGTTTGCCTACTCCGTCCACGTCTCGCCTAATGTATGAGCCTCTTTCAGGTCCATGTCTGCCTACTGTGTCCACGTCTCGCCTAATGTATGAGCCTCTTTCAGGTCCATGTCTCGCCTAATGTATGAGCCTCTTTCAGGTCTCCCATCAACCTCAAGTGCTCCAGAGAGAACAGACCAAGTTTTTCCCATCTTTAACAGGGGTTAGGTATGCAGGCTGAGTATTGACAAATAGCTTTCAAACCGGATAAATGTCAGGTAATGCATCTTGGGAGATGAAACTGGGGTAGGACTTATACCATGAACAGTAGGGCCCTGTGGAGAATGATGGGATGGAGATCAAGTGCACAGTTTAAATGGAACATCGGAGCAGCTTCTTCAAGTGTATTTGGAATGAGCTGCCAGAGACTGTGTTTCAGGTGGGCACAGTAGCCACATTTAAAAATGATCTAGGTAAGTACGTGGATAGGAGAAGTTGTGAGGGTTACGGACCATACAAGGGCAGATGCGACAGCATTGACTGGCTTGAACTTAAAGGCCTGTTTCCATGCTGGTTGGCTCCAAACCAGGGGTTCCCAATCATTTGTATGTCATGTGCCAATACCATTAAACAACCATTTTTATGCCATGGACCAACGCCATTAAGCAAGGGGTCCTTGGACCCCAGTTTGGGAACCCCTGCACTAAAACAAGCCAAGTTTATACTTATACTGACCCCAGTAAGAACAGAGGGCTAGAAATTCATTCTCACAATTCCAAATAAAGATGGTGCTGTGCTGCTGAAAATTGGGTTAAATAAATAAATTAGCAGTGCAATTTAGCACACGTTCCTGCATGTTTATTTATTTAGCGATACAGCACAGTAACAGGCCCAACAAGGCTATGCCCTCCAATTACACCCACGTGAGCAATTAACTTGCTAATCGGTACGTCTTTGTAATGTGAGAGGAAATTGGAGTACCCGGAGGAAACCCACACAGTCACAGGGAGAACGTACCGACAACGGCGGGATTAAACCCACGTCGCCAGCGTTATGCTAACTGCTACACTACCGTGTTGCCCAAGAAATGAGACTCAGTGGGAATTTTGTTCTCTCCAGCACTTTTTGTATGATGTAAAAATCTCTCAACTTTCAGTGGTGATAAAAAGTCATGCACAATGAGATGTTAAACCTCACTGAACTGATCTGAAAAATGTCAGCTCTTCATTACACAGTCCCGGTTCCCTGAAACCATCGTCCTTATAAGGGGCCCAAACCAAGCTGCTGGAGAAACTCGGCTGGTCAGGTAGCTCAATTCTGCCTCAGAATTCCAGCATCGGCCGTCTCTTGGGTCTCCACCTTTGGTGAAAGGGCAAACTGTACTCACACAGTTGACTTTAATGTTGCCCGGAACGTTGACTGTACTTTTTTTCCCATAGATGCTGCCTGTGCTAGCCATTGCGCTACCATGCCACCCCTGACACTGAGGCTTTGAGAGGGGTCACACTCCCTCTCACCTCAGGCCATTCTGGCCTCCCGCTGATCCCTGCTACATTCACTGCCCACAGCTGGCATTCCACTGTTTAGCAGACAAAGGAAATTTCCTCAGAAAACGATATCTATTTAAGTAGTTTATGAATTGCATGACCTCTTCTCAAAGCAAGGTAATATCTCCAAACAGAAAACTGTAGTGAATTGAGGATATTTTCACTTAAATTCAGTCTGAGTCACTTACAGCAATGTGGATACTAGGTCTGACTGATTGATGGACAAAATGGACACCAGATTTGACTGACAAACATCAACCATTTGTACTCTGGAGACACAAGGGACTGCAGACGCTGGAATCAGGAGCAAGACACAAGTGCCAGGGAGACTCAATGGGTCAGAAAATATCTGTGGAGGCTAATCCATGGAGTAAAGATGAAGGATCTCAAACCAAAATGTCAGCTGACCATTTCTCTCAGAGCTATTTCAGCCTTTTGCGTGTTGTGCAACACAGTCAAAAGTGCTGGAAGAACTCAGCAAGTTGGGCAGCATCTGTGGAGGAAATAAACAGCTGACGTTTCAGACCACGGGTCTTCCTCAGTCAGGGGGCAGAAGGTAGAGGGAGGGGAAGGTGTACAAGCTGGCAGATAATAGGTGAGACCAGGTGAGAGGGGGCAGCTAGGATTGATGGGGGGGGTGATGGAAGGGAATTATGTCAAAAGCTAGGGAACAATAGGTGGAAGAGATAAAGGGCTGAAGAATTGACAGGAATCTCATAGGTGAAGACAGCAAACCTTGGAATAAAGGAACGAAGGTAATGAGCAAGTCATGAGGGTGGGGGAGAGGAAGAAAAGGGATGAGAGGGCTGCCAGAGCATGGAAAAGGGCGGTGGGTATGGGGTGGCATATGTCCTCTTTGACCTGGCATTCATCAGCAACAGCAGGGATGATGGATTGACAGAGACAGAGAGAGAGGAGCTGGGTTATGGACTTGTATTGATGAACTCTGGATCAAGGTCTCTGGGGGTCTGTACTAATGTTTTCATGGAGGAGGGGGTGGTGGGGTAGTTGGTGCCTCTGCTGACATGAGTGGGGGGGGAGAAGGGGTACATGCTTTTGCTGCTGCTTGTGTGAAGGGTGGGGGAGATGGGCTTTGATGTTTCTATCATTCATTCTATGGGATTTCTTGGTTATGGATGTCTGTGAAGAGGATGAATTTCAGGTTGTAAACTGTATACACTCTCTGATATTTAATTTAACTACTTGAACAACTGTATACTTGCAGCTTCCAAAATCATGCATTGTGCAATTTGATTCCACAGATTCCACAATCCCTAAAGCTTTGGGGTGGTATAGTGCAGACACAGGGGATGGTATAGTGCGGGCACCGGAGTGGTATGGTGCGGACACAGGGGACGGTACGGTGCGGACACCGGGGGTGGTACGGTGCAGACACGGGATGGTACAGTGCGGACACTGGGGGTGGTACGGTGCGGACACTGGGGTGGTATCGTGCGGACACCGGGGATGGTACGGTGCGGACACTGGGGTGGTATCGTGCGGACACCGGGGTGGTATCGTGCAGACACCGGGGATGGTACGGTGCGGACACTGGGGTGGTATCGTGCAGACACCGGGGATGGTACGGTGCGGACACCGGGGTGGTATCGTGCAGACACCGGGGATGGTACGGTGCGGACACTGGGGTGGTATCGTGCAGACACCGGGGTGGTATCGTGCAGACACCGGGGTGGTACGGTGCAGACACCGGGGTGGTACGGTGCGGACACCGGGGTGGTACGGTGCGGTCACCGGGGTGGTACGGTGCGGACACCGGGGTGGTACGGTGCGGACACCGGGGTGGTACGGTGCGGTCACCGGGGTGGTACGGTGCGGACACCGGGGTGGTACGGTGCGGACACGGGATGGTACGGTGCGGACACCGGGGTGGTACGGTGCGGACACCGGGGTGGTACTGTGCGGACACTGGGCTGGTATCGTGCGGACACCGGGGTGGTACAGTGCGGACACCGGGGTGGTACAGTGCAGTCACCGGGGTGGTACAGTGCGGACACCGGGGTGGTACAGTGCAGTCACCGGGGTGGTACAGTGCGGTCACCGGGGTGGTACAGTGCGGACACCGGGGTGGTATGGTGCAGACTTACAGAGCTCAGATCTCAAAGTTTTATGTTTGTTAGTGTGTTGGTTGGTGTGGTCAGTGGTTTATCTCCGGTCCTTTGACCTAAAGTACAATGTAGCAGTAACTGTCTTCAGTGAACCCAGTGTTGGAAACAGACACTAATGAGCTAGTGAAATGATTATCTGACCCAATCTCCGTTTTCCGTTTTGAGGTACAATCACTTTAAAATGTCACGTACTTTTTCCGCCTGTGCCTCCTCTCCTTTGATGCTGGCTCTTTGTCCTCCCTCTCTTTCTTGCCGTCGTTGTCGTACGTGGATTGAGCGTGCCGGTTACGCCGGCGCCTCTCCACACCTTCTGTGTGCTCGCCGTCTTTGCCCTCCCTGCCACCACGGGTGCCGTCCCTGTGCTTCGAGCGCCTCTCGCTTTTGACACCATCCTCCATCCCGCCGGCATCGTGGGCCTCCACGCCGCGCCGGTGCGCCCTGTGGCGTCGCTCCCTGTCGCCCTCCGCCCTGGACGAGCTGCTTCTCCCTTCCTTGCTCCCTCCCGGCCGGTGCTGGTGCCGCCTGTGCGTGGGCTCGTTGGCCTGGCTCCGTTCACAGTCCCCGTCCCTCACGTTCCTCTCCTGGTTCCCCTCCTGCTCCCTCGTCCGGTACTCCACATCCCTTGGCACTCCGTCTCGGTTCGGTTCCCCTTCTTTACTGTTGCTGCGGTACCTCCTGAACCTCTCGCCCTGCTCCAGCACCCCCACCTCCCTCTCAAGAGTCCTGTCCTTGTTCGGGTCGTGGTAGCGTGCCTGCTTTCTCAGAAACTCCTCTGCCCTCTGATGACTGCCGCGATGATCCACAGTGGGCTCCGAAGGCCTGGTTTTGTTCGTGTTGTTGTTTCTGTTCTCCTGAGGGTCCACCACCAGCGGCCGGTCCATGTGGGTCTTCATGTCCCGGCGGATATTCATGGAGTAGGCCATCTTCCACCTCTCGTCAGGGTCCAGCTCGTTGTAAATGGCCTCCCGGCTGGTCAGCAAGTTCTGCTTCCTCATCTCGCTCATCCGCTGCTCCCATACCGTCTTCCCATGTTTCTGGTTCTTTTGCTGTTCCTTCCTGAAAGGAAACTGGGTATTATCAGGTTGTCTGCCCACATAGTTAACAAGACCTCCCTGCCCGTAGCAATATTACATAGAAGACTATGAAGTTAGAGGACTCAAACCCAGTGGCTAACTTTTCCCTGGACCTTCTAGCAGTAACAACGATGGGGTGACGAATGTTCGCTGCCGCTACTCGGCAAAAGTGACATTGGTGTTGGGATTTCTGTGCTTGTGATTTAATGCGAGAGTCTTGAAGTTACTGTCAATGATCCTGAAGTTACTGTTTAGATTCCCTTACTTGCAGCCTGCCATCTTGCATCAAGGGTCTTACAGAAATTAACAGAGAATTCAGCTAACTGTCCTGCAAAATACCCTGAAAATCTTATACTTTCTCACATGAATTTGCTCCCATGGAGGGTGTATCAAACTTGCAATCGATAGGTTCTTGATTTGTAAAGGGGTTAAGAGATACAGGAAGAAGGTTGGGGAATGGGATTGAAAAGAAATTGACCACGATTGAATGGCGAGCAGACTTGATTGGATGAATGGCCTAATTTTGCTTCTGTATCTTATAATTGGATAGTCAGGTACTGAGGGCTAGGATTAAGATGAGAAGGAATTTCTTCGTTGGATTGTGAACGTTGCAAATTATCTGTCCCTGTGTCTTTGGAGGCTCAGTTGCTGGCCAAGATTAACAGATTGTTGAATATCAAAAGATTTGATAACAAGGTAGGTAAATCAATTAACCACATAGTTAGTTATGACTTTATTTCACATTGTAGCATGCTCAAAGGGCTGAATGGCCTGTCCTATTAAACTCTAAGAAAAGGAAAATTCTAAGACTAGAATTTGTGGGTGGGGAGGGGTTGCGGGTAGGGGGAAAGGTGAAGACAGTATCAAAACCCATGAACAGGCAGAGGTCAGGAGACTGACAAGCCTGTCTCACTATCCAACAGCATTATGGATGTCTGTGATTTAACCCCATGTCTCCTAATATCAATGATTTGCTATTCAATTATTCAAAAATCCCAGTGGCTCAGCTTTTGATCACTGCAAAACACTGGAAAATCAGCACCATCAAAGTACTGAAGGTGCCAAATTATTGGAATTTTCGAGAGAACAAAAATCCACCGGTTAGTTTTAAAATTAATTACTATTTGGGCAGTGACTTTCACTTCCAGGAGGATGTTTTGAGCATCTACCATACTTGGCATGTGGAAGTCTTTTCAAATTTCATTCTGAAAAGGCCCATCTGTTTTTCCAACTCTAACCACCTCTTCCCAGATTCCCCAATGAGCAAAGCTTTTCTGAAAGGACCACTGATTATCACAGCAGCGAACAGAATGTACTGCTGTAAGACATTCACAAATACATTTCCCATGATCTGATTTTCAAACCAAAAGGATGCACAAGGCACAAAACAGTGAAGAAGAAAAGTACGGGTATTCAACAATGTAGTGGCAGCTGTTGGCAGGCTTCGTGTAGATCTACTTACCCGACTGTAAATAAAATCCAGTGCATTCCATGCAGCATGCAATTAGTTAAATGCACAAAGTTCAGTGTGAGCTGCTTTGTCAGGTAGGAAATGGGTAACAGCATATGCAATTGTTCCCTTTTAGCTCTGTCCATGTTTTGTGTCCTTTTAGGGGTGAGATAGGGTGAACTTTCTTGCCACATGGCTCACGCTCTGACATACAGTAAGACCATGTCAGTACGTTCTAAGAGACCAGTTACTTAACCTCAGTCAGGCGCAACCCATCAGAAACTCTGGACCTTGTGGGTCAGGTATTTGCTTACAAGAAGCAGGCAGACCACCCAACCTCTCGTTGAACTCTGGGCCATTGCAGGGGGCTGTTGTGGGTCTCACCTCACATGTTAGTCAAACTGGGTAAAATTTCCTTCTCTGAAAGACATTTTTGGAACAGATGGGTTTTAACAACAATTGTCTGGTTTATTTAATCAACCATTTTTAACAATGTTTAGTTGATTTGGATTTGTCTCCAGACCAATCATGATAACACAAATCCCTCCTCACACTGTTCTGAGCAGCAGAGGGGAACAGGGACAGGAAGTGTGAAAAATTGCAAAACCATTCTTGTTTTAAAGGCTTATTGCCTCCATCATTATCCAGAGATATTACCCCCATTCCCACCTGCAAAGTCAACCAGCTAAAGAAATCAAAATGCAAATCATGAAAAGCAATGAATGAAAGCAGTGGCAAATGCAATTGTTTAAAGAAAAGCACAAAGACTGAAACAAATTAATGTTTAAGACAGAAAAATAGCCCAAACACAGAAAAACAATTAAATACAATCCACCAAAGTTCATTGTTGAAGACAGCAGCTTAGAGCATTTCTGTGTGTCGACAGAATATTGTAGCACTAGGGATACCTGTCTGCACTAGAGTGGTTGGCAGGAAATGAACTACGGAGAAATTCAACAGGAGGTTACCTGCTGCAGAAGCAGCATATATAGAAAATGACATGCTGAGCAGTTATTTTACATTATAATTTATCGTAGTTTCTTTTGTTTTCAATCTTAGTTACTTATTATGACGGAAGACGTGTCATACCCAGTGATCTATGCCAGCTCCTATTCCTCCTCTCCTCACCTCCCTGTGCCCTGCTACTGAATCCCCCTCACACGCCTATGAACTCTCCTTTGATTTTCTACCTTTTAGCCGCATGAAGAGATGTTGCTCAGTTTCCATCAGCAGCGGACTGACTGTACCCATGATCATTTTCACGATTAGTCGAAGGATAGTTTTGGATACTTTTCTCTGTTTACCTTGAGGTCATTGGCCTAAGTTGCCACTGGGGAAGGTAGAACAGAACAGGCCATTTGGTCCCAGATGTTGAACCAACCCTTGATCCTACTCCAAGATCAATCTAACACTTCCCTCCCACATAGTACCCCCCCCCATTTTTCTTTCATCCATGTGCCTATCTGAGAGTATCTTAAATGTCCGAATGTATCTGCCTCTATTGCTCCTGGCACTTACCACTCTCTGTGTAAAAAAACCCCTCTACATCCCGTCCCCCTATTCTTTCCTCCAATCACCTTAAAGCTATGCTCTCTTATTTATTTACTGATTAAGGTACAGCACGGAGGAGGACTGGCCCTTCGAGCTGCTCCGTCCAGCAACCCCTGAAGTAACCCTGGCCTAATCACGGGACAATTTACAATGACCAATTAACCTACCAACCTGTCCGTTGTTTGGAATGTGGGAGGAAACCAGAACGCTCCAAGGAAACCCCCACACACTCACGGGGAAAACATACAATCTCCTTACCGACAGAAGCAGGATTTTTACCCAGGTCACCTGTACTGTAACACATTGTGTTAATCACTACGCTACCATGCCACCCCAATATTGGCCATTTCCGCCCTGGGGAAAAGACCCTGACAGTTCACTCTGTCTAAGCCTCTGATCCTCAGTGTGATCTCCAGGGTAACAGCTTAACTGTGGCACAGTGTGGCAGAAATGCCTCACCCTAGTTACATTGGTACTCCCATCTGTAGCATCATGGAAGGTCTCCTAGAGCAGGACAGTGAGAATATTGGCCACTTTAGGTAACCATTGGCTCTGATTCCAGTTTTGGAGATATAATGTTGTTAGTTAGTGTTTTCACAGGATGGGGGCTGTTAGGCCTGCCATTGGAGCCCTTTCAGAGGGGAATTTGAGGTCAACCAAACTGGATCATAAAGATTAGACAGGGTACTAAAGACAGAACCCCCCCCCCCCCCGATAACTTTAGTTAACCAGATGGGTTTATTTTTACAATAAGTTCAAGCTTATTTTTATTCTAAATATATTTAATGAATTGAATCTGCCATGAAAGTATTTGAACATTTAATCTGTGCCCAGATTATTGCACAGTGTTTCTAGATTGTCATCTCTTTGCTAACCCAAGCCTGAACAGCAGGAACACTTGTTACCGGAGACTTACTCTCCAGTGGAGACACAAGAGACTGCAGATGCTGGAATCTGGAGCAACGCACAAAACGTGGGTCAGCCATCATCTGTGGCTATCATCAGTGCTTGAAGGGATGGCTGCAGATCACTCTCAAAAATGCACCAAGCAACTGACTGATTGATGATTCATTCATTCATTTTGCAATACATCATGCAGTAAGCCCCTCTGGCCTGTCAAGTCATGTCACCCTGAGCAAACCGAAAACCCCGATTTAATCCTAACCTAAACATCGGACAATTTACAATGACCAACTAACCCACCTGGTACGTCTTTGGCCAGTGGTAGAAAACTCTTAAATCAAAATCCTTTCTTTTCTACCATGTAAATGCAGAAGGTCCCATTGAAGACTAGACTTCATCCTCTGAAGGTCTGGGCCCAAAATTTGTCTCTCAACTACATTTTTAAAAAAAATTCATCCTTTTTTTTGTGGGAACTTGCTGTACTCACATTAGCTGCTTAGTTCTCCACATTACAACAATACGTTAAAAATACCCATTTGCATCGGGATGTTCATAAGGGGATGTGCACTCCACTGGGGGGGGGGTGCATGGGCAGTGTGTCATGGCGTCCAGGTGGAGTCGTTGCTGCCTCCCTCAGGGTTCGCTCAGCGGGAGACGAGCCCCATTATGGTCAACTGAAGGTTTCGATAGGCGGGAGGTTTCTGGACTAAATACATGTACGTGTACAGTATATTCTGCGTTGTGTATTTTACTGATATTCTATATATGTTTGTAATCTTGTATGTGCGAGGGCTGGGCGTCAGGCTGCAATGTTGCTGGGGGTGGGGGTCGGCCTGCATGCTGCACCAGGGGGTGGTGTCCGTGCTGGGGTCGGCCGGTGTGCTGCACCAGGGGGTGGTGTGGTGTGGTGTCCGCGCTGGGGTCGGCCTGTATGCTGCACCAGGGGGTGGTGTGGTGTGGTGTCCATGCTGGGGTCAGCTGGTGTGCTGCACCAGGGGGTCGTGTGATGTGGTGTCCGTGCTGGGGTCGGCCGGTGTGCTGCACCAGGGGGTGGTGTGGCGTGGTGTCCGTGCTGGGGTCGGCCGGTGTGCTGCACCAGGGGGTGGTGTGGTGTGGTGTCCATGCTGGGGTCGGCCGGTGTGCTGCACCAGGGGGTGGTGTGGTGTGGTGTCCGTGCTGGGGTCAGCTGGTGTGCTGCACCAGGGGGTCGTGTGGTGTGGTGTCCGTGCTGGGGTCGGCCGGTGTGCTGCACCAGGGGGTGGTGTGGTGTGGTGTCCGTGCTGGGGTCGGCCAGTGTGCTGCACCAGGGGGTGGTGTCCGTGCTGGGGTCGGCCGGTGTGCTGCACCAGGGGGTAGTGTCCGTGCTGGGATCAGCCGGTGTGCTGCACCAGGGGGTGGTGTCCGTGCTGGGGTCGGCCGGTGTGCTGCACCAGGGGGTGGTGTCCGTGCTGGGATCGGCCGGTATGCTGCACCAGGGGGTGGTGTGGCGTGGTGTCCGTGCTGGGGTCGGCTGGTGTGCTGCACCAGGGGGTGGTGTCCGTGCTGGGGTCAGCCGCTGTGCTGCACCAGGGGGTGGTGTCCGTGCTGGGGTCGGCCGGTGTGCTGCACCAGGGGGTGGTGTCCGTGCTGGGGTCGGCCGGTGTGCTGCACCAGGGGGTGGTGTGGTGTGGTGTCCATGCTGGGGTCAGCCGGTGTGCTGCACCAGGGGGTGGTGTGGTGTGGTGTCTGTGCTGGGGTCGGCCGGTGTGCTGCACCAGGGGGTGGTGTGGTATGGTGTCCATGCTGGGGTCAGCCGGTGTGCTGCACCAGGGGGTGGTGTGGTGTGGTGTCTGTGCTGGGGTCGGCCGGTGTGCTGCACCAGGGGGTCGTGTGATGTGGTGTCCGTGCTGGGGTCAGCCGGTGTGCTGCACCAGGGGGTGGTGTCCGTGCTGGGGTCGGCCTGTGTGCTGCACCAGGGGGTGGTGTGGTGTAGTGTCTGTGCTGGGGTCAGCCGGTGTGCTGCACCAGGGGGTGGTGTCCATGCTGGGGTCGGCTGGTGTGCTGCACCAGGGGGTGGTGTCCGTGCTGGGGTCGGCCGGTGTGCTGCACCAGGGGGTGGTGTCCGTGCTGGGGTCGGCCGGTGTGCTGCACCAGGGGGTGGTGTCCGTGCTGGGGTCGGCCGGTGTGCTGCACCAGGGGGTGGTGTGGTGTAGTGTCTGTGCTGGGGTCGGCCGGTGTGCTGCACCAGGGGGTGGTGTCCGTGCTGGGGTCGGCCGGTGTGCTGCACCAGGGGGTGGTGTGGTGTAGTGTCTGTGCTGGGGTCGGCCGGTGTGCTGCACCAGGGGGTGGTGTCCATGCTGGGGTCGGCCGGTGTGCTGCACCAGGGGGTGGTGTGGTGTAGTGTCTGTGCTGGAGTCGGTGCTATGCTACCCCCACTTCCCCCCCCCCCCCAGAGTTCAATGACATGAGTTTTGGTCTCTTTTATTGCGTGGCTTACTAGCTGATGTGTGCTTTGTGCTGTGTGTGACTGTTGGTATTGTACTTTGCACCTTGACTCCTGAGTAGGGCAGTTTTGTCTGGCTGTATTCATGAGATTTATGTATAGTTGAATGACAATTAAACTTAAATTTAATTGAAAGAAGCTGGAGAAATGCAAGTCATTTCTTTTTTTTTAATGAACTTATTTCGAAAAATGTTAAAGCCATCCATCTCAGTTAAAGTGACGTTCTCTCATTCCAGGTGGTGAAGTGGGTGGGTGGAGGATAACATTGATCTTAATTTGTTAACGTGCTTCTATCCTTGAGATTGTATATATTCCATCCTTGGAAGCTGGGAGGTGATAGGTGGAAAAGGGGAAGAGCTGAAGAAGAAGGAACCTGATCGGAGAGGAGAGAGGAGCATGTGAGAACGGGAAAGAGGATGGGCACCGGAGGGAGGTGAGAGGAAGAGGAGAGACAGAATGGAGAATGAAAGAAGGGGATGGGGAGAAATTAGCAGAAGTTAAAAAAAATCAATGTTCATGCTGTCATGTTGGAGTTTACCCAGATGGAATATGAGGTGTTGCTGCTCCGACTTGTGGGTGGTTTCATCTTGGCAGCAGAGGAGGCCATGGATTGACATGTCTGAATGAGAATGGGGAATGGAATTAAAATGGTTGGCCACCATGAAATGTTGCTTGTTGCGAATAGAGTGAAGGTGCATAGATGCTGCCTGACCTGCTGAGTTCCGCCAGCATTTTGTCTGCATTACTTTGGATTTCCAGCATCCACAGGAGCTCTTGTGTACATGTATATATCTCACTGCTCCAAATAAATCAGTACAATCTGTGCCCAGCTCTTCCGGACTTAAGATCTGCCCTCTGGCAAAACCAACTGAGATTGTCCATTTAAGTTGTGTGATTTACATTCCGTTTGCTTTATCACTAAACAACAATATTTGAAAAAGGCATTTAATCAAAACTGCTGCATAAATACTGGTGATATTCCTGTATTATTATAAAGACAAATCTTTAACTTATAACTCTCTAAATGTTGGTTTGTAACCATTTTCATATTTTTTATAAACACCAAGTAGCAATTACAGACCAGATTTGATAGAATTTGTTGCATCTCAGCACTGCCATGTATCATATTACAAACACACAAAATTATTCCACAGTACACAGGGGGTTAACTTCTGCTACAGGTTCTATAGATGTTCCGAGAGGAAGCTCTAGTCTTTTGGTTTTGTTTCTAACCTGCACTACATGGATACTTACATTTGAGTGCAGACATCACTGTTGAACACTGAGGTCCTAGGGGAAGGGGCTCTTACCCTCTCTGTACTGTCCAGACATGTGGAGAAAGTGTCAGAGTTCAGAAGAATGCTCTCTGTTACCAAACACATGAAGTGCACACATTCCGGCATTTGCTGATTCGTGACTGTCCTGGTTCCACTGGGTTTTCAAATCTTCGGCTAATTTAACTTCAGATAAAAATCAACAATCTCACTTGGGGAAAAAAAAATCAAATTAAATAATATCAAATTGTCTTCAAGGTTTGAGTATTGGATTCTGCACAGAGTGGGATAATGTCCATGTTTTGGAACCAATGTTTCAAGGAGCGCCAATCACATGATGCACAATTGATGGTGCTAAAGCGAATTCATTAACAGTGTTTATTCTATGCTGCCTCTGTGTTTGAATTCTATGGGTAATTTCCCTTATCCTGCAGTGAGTGACCCACCTCCTGACTTCCCAAGGAATTTCTATCTCTGCACATCAGGAGTAAGATGACATACTCTCTATGGATGAGTGCAGTTCTGACACCATCCAGGACAGAACAGCCAGTTTGATTTACGCCTCATCCACCACCTTAAACATTCCTTCCACTGCTGAGACAGCATGGCTGCACTGTGCACCATCTGTAAAATGCACTGCAAGAGTTCACCTAGGCATCTTCCTCCAAAACGCACAAACCGTACTGCCTAATTGAACATGGGCTCACCAGCTTCTGCTGGCACTGTTGGAGATAAATCACTCCTCCTCCATCATTGCTGGGTTTAAACCTCAGGGCAAAGTGGGACCACTGTCACCACAAACAACAACAGAGGTATAGGGCGGCGGCTCACCACCATCCCTTCGAGGGCAATCATATATGTCCAACAAGGAATCGTCTTGCCAACCTTCCATACATCTTGAGAATGAATAAATGGTAGACATGGAATTGGGTCACCCAATGGAGTTGGTAGCTGTAGATGACAGAAGTCCCAGAAAACTCCACAGTCAAAGAAAGGACAAAAAATCCTCATCAAATGACCCAAGACTCCTAAGCCCAAGTTCTAAACAAAATCGTTGGGAGCTCTCTCTGTATTTTATATGAAATGACAGATCACTCTCCACCATCCCACAACTTAGAAAATTATTTCACTTCTTACCCTCACTCAGGCACTGGAATGGGAAACCATTATAAAAAGGTCCACCAGCTCTCTCCCAAGTGGTCACAATGGACCATTGATCGATGGACACCTGACCAGTGCTAAACACGTGCTAGCACTGTGTGTGAAACACAGCAGCAACCATGCACTGTGCTCTATTCTTGACTTGGATCAACAGCACAACATTTTATAAGGAAGGATCAAAGTGCAGCCATTTCCGTATTGCATTATGATCAAGGATAAATATCTACGCTGGAGGCACAGGGTTTAGGACACAGAGGGGAAAATAAATCAAGATTAGTTGAAGTGTTAACATTTTAGCAACAGTCTGAGGTAATTAATGTTTTCCCTGATCTCAAAAGAGCAAAGAATCAAGATCGAAAACAAAAGGCCCCAGGCTCTTGGCCTTTCTGTGTAGCAAAACATATTCTTTTCAAAAAAAAAAAATCCAATACTCTAACCGTTCAATATCATGTCACAAAACTGAATGCCAGTCTGGCATTTCTGAAACAGGGATCTAAATTTGAGGCTCCCTCTCGGCCATGAGGCGACTTGGACGGAAGCTGCCATGCAGCCAAGCCAGGAAAGTCAGGTTTATCTGCGAACATTGTCATATAAAAAACATACAATTAAAAAAAAAAGTCACAAACATTACCCAGTAAATTGGTACACGACAGCACGTTCTGAATGTCTGCAGCCTGGAAACAAAGTCATGCAGTAAAGGACTTTACAAGGAAGAGTGGTTCAGAGCTGGCTTGGCCCAAAGGCAGCAGTATCACAAAATACAAAGGACCAGCACATCTCCCAGTCCTTCCATTCTGTAGCTTCATTTGGATGGCATTCCATAGGCAACAGCAGTCTCCAGTATTGTATCCAAGTACTGCGACCCTTGGCAATGGGTCACACACCATCAGCACCAGAATTTCAGCCCATGTTTGAATTTCATCCTCCACTAACACCCTACCTGAACACCAGTGGTTAGAAATTTATTCTTTGCCACTTCTCCTAAAGGTATTAATTTGGCAACAATCGTACTTCTGAAAGAATGAAACTCTGAAAGTGGAATGAAGAGGACTTCTGTTGCTGGTTGAGGATGTGTCTCTGCCCCCCGCACACCTTCAACCATTCCCAATCTCCAGAGTAGTATTAAGGTCTGATGTTAGGGTGTTTTCTTTGGGGTTAGGACATATAAAAAATAACTTCAGCAACTAACTTCAGCCACCAACCTTCAGATCTGAATATAGACTGTAGATTAAATTTGAAATGGAGCTCTGGACAATGGGCTCTTAAAAGTTGTGAACTTTCAGTTAATTGGAATGCTGATTTAAAATTTATTTGTGTCTGTAGAGTGGGTGTGAAGAGGGTGTAAAAGTTATACCTAAATCGAAGGAAAGTATTGCAGATGCATTGTAAATATAGAATTGTCCTCTGATATTTAGCATATAAAATGTCATGTAATACTGGGTCCAGCAGACCTCTTTCTCCAAAAGGGTCTCAACAAGATGCCTGCTGTCGAAAAAAGAGACTACTTTATATCTACCAGTACGTCTCTCCAGTGACTTTGTTCATGCAACAACATCTGATATAATATTTCACTGATAAACGATTGATTAAACACTCCACTGTGTTACCGTAGAAATACCTTGGCAATGACATAAAGGATTCTTCTGCTGGTATCAGGGTTCAAATGAATTTTTAGTTTTTGAGATTCCTGCGCATCTATTTTGCCACAGTGGTCACCTGAATCTAAACATACTCAAAGTATTGAAGCATTCTGTGGAGCCTTTCACTGCCTCGCCCACACCGGGGTCAGGTAAACAATCTGTAGCAAAGAATAGTAAGCAGATCAACTCTTAGCTTCCCTCTACAACCTGAGGACAGTGTTGCCTTAGCAGCGACAAACCAAGACCACATGCACCCCAAGTCTCTTCACCTCATCTAAAGACACTTAATGTGGTTAACCGAGGCTTTATAAGGCATTGGCCAGACTGCACTTGGAGTATTGTGAGGATTTTTTGACCCTGATCTAAGAAGGGATGTGCTGGCGTTGGAGAGGGGTGCAGAGGAGTTCACAAGAGGGATCCTCAGAATGAAAGGGTTAATGTATCAGGAGTGTTTGATGGTTCTGGGCCTGTACTTGTATTGTTTGGCGACAATAAAGTATAAAGAGTAAGTATAAAAGTGTAAGTACTTAGAGAGTTTAGAAGAATGAGGGGGGATCTCATTGAAACCTATCAAATTTTGAAAGGTCAAGATAGACTGGACGTGGAGAGGATGTTTCCTAAAGTGGGGTAGTCTAGGAAAAGAAGGCACAGCCTCAGAATACAAGTATCACCCTTTGGAACAGAGATGAGAGGAATTTGTTTTTTAGCCAGAGGGTGGCAAATCTGTGGAATTCATTGCCACAGGCAGCTGTGGCGGTCAAGTCGTTAAAGCAGAGGTTGATAGGTCTTGATTAGTAAGGGTAATGCGGAGAAGGCCAGAAAATGGGGTTGAGAGGGATAATAAATCAGCCATGATGGAATGGCAAAACAGACTTGATGGCCAAATGGGTTAATTCTGTTCACATATCTTATGATCTACTAGAATCGGCCACTCTCCATGCCATGTGTTAATCTGTCCCAGGGTATTCTGCAAATGTTGAAGCAAAAATCTCGGCAATCACTTTGGGTCAATTTTCCTGGGATCACAATTCTAAAGGATAGCACAAGCGCGATGAACAGAATGTCATTTCTTGTCCTATAAAACCTCTAAGCTTCCAGAAATTTGATGGGCCAGATGGTCTATTTTATTTGTGCACTAAGCCGAAATCTGAGGAGTGGTCATAATGGGTGGGGGGTTGAAATTCGATAAACTTTAATGAGAGAAATTAATGGACACCAAGCCATTGTCGTAAAATCATCATTAACACATAATCTGTGATAATATTTCAAAATATCTTCTTGTTTTAAACAGTTTAATTGTAGGTTTAGTATTGATGACACTGCCTTAGCAAATAGAATTCTCCTAATTACAGTGTGCCCATTACAAAATGCTTATTTGCAACGTTACAGTGACTGTATTTAAGGAATGTGTATGAATATCAATTTCTCCTTCCGGTGAAAAAAAATTCCCTCCCCCTCTCTCTTCTTCTATTCTGCACTCTAGCCTCTTACTTCTTCTCCTCACCTGCCTATCATCTCTCCCTGGGTCCCCTTCTCCTTCCCTTTCTCCCATGGTCCACTCTCCTCTCCTATCAGATTCCTTCTTCTCTAACCCTTTATCTTTTCCTCCCACCTGGCTTCACCTATCACCTTCTAGCTCTCCTCCTTCCCCTCACCCCCACCTTCTTATTCTGGCTTCTTCTCCACTCATTTCCAGTCCTGATGAAGGCTCTCGGCCCGAAACGTCAGCTGTTTACTCTGACTCTGACCCTGTTGGTGAAGCCTTCATCAACCCTTTGCCTCCTTTGGTCATGACATTTCATAAAGTCACGGAGAGCCACAGCATAGAAACAGGCACTTAGACCCATCGATGGGTAGCAGCCCATCAACCACCCATTTACACCAATCCTAACAGGGCAGAGTATCACCACTGATCTTATGCGGAGGATTATCCTGGAGAGATCAGATGGCCTTTTCTGCTCTTAATATGCTTATTGGAAAGTGGCGGATCTATTCAACCTGACACTTGATGCTACCTTGCCCCCTGTGCCACACGGAGCTCTCCAAACACTGAGCACCTTTGTGGCTCTGGATGCACAAATACCCCATGGGCACCACATGAGCCAGGATAAGGATATCCTCTGTGCCCTTCATTGTAAAGCTTGAACCAATCTTTCTTCCCCCCTGCCCTAAGTACACTTTTAACTCTTTGCATTCTCAGGATATGGGCGTCGCTGCCCATGTTGACATTTAATGTGAACTGCTTATTAAGAGAACTCAAAACTGTTCGCTAAGGTAGAACTGTACCATATTTCACAGTATCATAGATCTTGATACTTCAGTGGGTCTCATTTTCCTGCATGTGATCAGTCAATGACCCTGCTGACCCTCCATGTCCTCTCCCACCATTAACAAGAAACGAAAAATTCTTGGCTGGATTCAAAGCAGTTGGATAAAGACACTGAGGTAACCCATTTTGCTTTTAAGCACCAGACAGGTAGAATTTGCAATGCAACACTTGAGACTGTGGAAGAAGATTCAACAGGCGTCTTCAAAAATGAAGTGAGATAAATTCCAGAAGGAGTTATATTGAAGGAACGTGGTGTAAGAGCAAGGCAGCATCAATAGTTAATTTTTCTTTCGGGAAACCAGTGTGAACTCGAGGGGCTGAATAGCCCACTCCCGTACCATGATCATGGGCATACGTGTCCCACAGGACAATGCACAGATCCTTAAAAACGTCGGAGCTCTGGTCAGTAAATCACCAGAGAAGCACTCACTCAGAAAGACGGGATTGCTGCATGAGGAATGATTATTTTATGTTAAGAGGTAGAAACTGTCAACCAGACTCAGTCACAATGGGATCTGAATCCGTGTCTGGTTTAGCTCGGCCAGAGACTGCATTGTGCATCAAACATTCGGGCTTGGGTGGGTCGGTTTGAGACTACATTGCGCGCCATACGTTTGTGCCTGGGTTGGTTTAGTATACATTCAGCTTTGGGTTTATGAATACAAGAGATTCTGCTGATCCGGAGTAACACACAGAAAATGCTGAAGGAAATCAGCAGCTCACTGATTTGCTGATGAAGGGTCTCTTTAATCCTCTTTATAGATGCTGCTTCTCCAGAATTTTGGTTATAAATGATGCCCAATCATTTCCTCAGTATGGTTGGATAGCCTACCCAGACAATCTCCAATACTTCATACAACAAATGAATAACTGTTCAAGGAAATTGAAAGATTGGAATGCCACCAATCAGTAGGTTCTTTTGGATCATTATAGTTACAGTAATATCTATGGCCATCTGGATTGAAAATTACAAGTTTGCAGCTTCATCCGGGTTCAGATTGGCTATGTTCAATTCAGATTTGGGTTGAATTTTATTTTATTTTGGCAATAAAATAACACAATAAAAGTTTTGGCTGAGCTAAGAGTGGCCAGCTTTCTCCATGGATCCAGCTGTGGTAATTGGTGTTTGAGAGGCAGGAGGTTATGGGTTGAAGTCCTTTAGCAGAGAGTTACACACAAAGATCCAGGTTGAGCACTGAGAGATGGCACCTTTACTTGAGATGTTAAGCCAAGGTGTGGTATCTGGATGTAAATGATCCCACCCACCCAATTTTAAGAAGAGCAGGTCAGAAGTACCTGGGGTAAATATTCAACCTTTTATAAGCATTCCTAAAATAAATTATCTGGCCATTATGACACTGGAGCTGACTGAGTGCATATTGGCTGCTGTGTTTCCTTTACAACACACATGAATTCTGCAGGAACTCGGTAAGTCAAGCAGCCTCTATTGAGGGAAATCAGCAGTCAACATTACACTTGAGACCCTGCACGTCAACTGCTCTTTTCCCTCCATAGATGCTGCCCGACTTGCCGAGTCCCTCAAGCAGTTTGAGTGCATTACTCATTTTTTCCTGCACCCGCAGAATCTCGTGTCTGTGTTTCAATTACAACTGACACCTGCTATAAAGCACTCTGGGATGCCCTGAGAGTGCTCCTGAAATGCACGTCTTTCCCTTCACCCCCACTGTTACAGTGAAGTTAGTGTCCTGTTTCAGACTCCCTGCTTTCATTTCAGCAGGCAGCGAGAATCTGTGGTGGTCGTGCTGGGGCGGGTGGCATAGAACGGCAGAAGGGAATGATCTTGGTTCACAATCAGGACAAATACCTCTTCGGCATCACTCCAAAGGCACTGTGATTAAAAGTCACCATTACATTTCTACAACACCTTTTAACATATCCTAAGGTGTTTTACAGTCCTTTTCAAGTCTGGTCCCTTTCGTGTACCAGCTAATTTAGACTCAGCATACTCCCATGAAAAGTAATGGCCAAATCATGATGTCCTTTGAGGGTAAATACTGGCCAAGATGCCAGGGAGAACTGCCCCCGCAAACTAACACTATGGGATGTTGTACGCCCAGCTAAGAGAGCGTTGGTTTATCCGAGAGTCAGTCCCTACAACACTACTGCACTCTCTCAGTGCGGCCGTCAGACTGGTCTAGAACCTTCTGATTCAGAGGTGAGGATGTGACCACTAAGTTGTAGCTGAAATGGCCACTGTGATTTGATTCTGGAGGGAAAGAGGACTCTTCAAGTAGGAAGAAACTAAGGGTCAGAAATGTATCCTTGTTTGGCATGCTAACCCACCACATTCAAATGGCTGGAATTTGCATTTGCTTCTGAGATCCGGTTCCACACGAGTTCAGCTTATCTACCAAGGAGGAATTTCAACCCCTTAATGCTACTTTGATACAAATCAAGTGGCCTTCTAACAACGGGAGAGACACCTCATGCAATCTGACTTCATCTCTCCTCCCCTATTAACCGAACTCAGCCCAGGAATGGATGCCAAGTTAGTGATTTCTTCTAGATACGTTGCAACCCCCATTTACTTTCCAATATGTTCTGCATTGCAGTGGAGCTCACTTGACATAGGACATCCCCATCAGAGCAAGAGACGGATCTGAACCGGCAGTACACTCCCATCCCTGGGCTGAAAGGAAATGTCACAGGTTCTATTCCTTCCATTCTCCCATTTCACTCCAAGGTGCCAGAGAGCTGACCTGCTTCTGGGAAACGCTAATATTGATGAAACACCCTACACTGAGATGAAGGGTCCTGATTTCTCCCCTCATCAGATTAGGAGGACCAGAGCCTCAACCCAAAGGCAATCATACAGGCAATGTTCCTACTATACAATGGTACTCATTTTGGCACTGTGCCACCTGGTAACCAGCAGACAATAGTGGGTATAGACCTGGGAAGAGGACTGGATACGTCATCCAATTATCACCAAGAAATGCTTTTACTCAAAAGTTAGTGGATGTTTGACATTCTTTCCCCTGGAGAACTGTGGATACTCAAGTTGTTGAACATAATCAGGGCTGATTTGTGGACCTAGGGGCAAACAGAGAGAAACAGACAAGGCATGGCACCATCCATAATATTGAACATGGCACCATCCATAATACTGAACATGGCACCATCCATAATACTGAACATGGCACCATTCATAATACTGAACATGGCACCATCCATAATATTGAACATGGCACCATCCATAATACCGAACATGGCACCATCCATAATATTGAACATGGCACCATCCATAATATTGAACATGGCACCATCCATAATACTGAACATGGCACCATCCATAATATTGGACATGGCACCATCCATAATATTGAACATGGCACCATCCATAATACTGAACATGGCACCATCCATAATATTGGACATGGCACCATCCATAATACTGAACATGGCACCATCCATAATATTGAACGGCAGGAAAGGCCAGCTTGAAGGGCTGAATGGTTGCTCCTGCCCCCGTAATTCTGGAAAAAAAAAGACACTCACCAAGCAGTACATCCAATCAACAGTTTCAAACTTGTCACAATGGAATCAGCCACACCGGCAATGTGTGTCCTTACTCCTTTAAGCACAGCCATTATTGCAGTACCAAATCCACGTTAATCAGGAGCACAACATCAAACGTTAACCAGACTCCACTTACGCAGCGATGGAGAGATTGGCAGCTGACAGCGGGCTCACTTCCGCCACTTCCTTGGCCTTTTGCAAGGCAAGCTTCTGATTGGCTGCCTCCTCCTCTTCCTGTTCATCCTATTGTGACACATTGAAATCACCTATGAGAGACCTAAGCAGACGGTCAAGAGACAGAGAGCAGCCATGGTGGTGATGCTGTAGGCCAACTGTCGAATGGCTGCAATACTGGCTGCTGCAATCTGTGCCATTGAAGTATAGCACTGGTGTGATGCAGCTGTTAATAACCGTACCCAACCATCAATCAGCTGCGTCTGACTTATCTGAGTTAGTAAATGGTTGGGTCCACATACAAGGAGAGTGTGTCAGTAGGTGCTGAGTGAGGTATTACATTTTAAGAGCTGTTGGATTACACTCAGTGGCCACTTTATTAGGTACACCCGCTCGTTAATGTAAATATCTAATCAGTCAATCATGCGGCAGCAACTCAATGCAGAAAAGCATACTGATATGGTCAGGGAAGGGGTTCAGTTGTTGTTCGGACCTAACGTCTACGTGGGGAAGAAATGTGATCTCAGTGACTTCAACCGTGGAATGATTGATGGTGCCAGATGGGGTGGTTTGAGTATCTCAGGAACTGCTGATCTTCTGGGATTTACACACACAACAGTCTCTGGAGTTTCTAGAGGATAGTGCGATAAACATAAAACATCCAGTGAGTGGCAGTTCTGTGGGTGAAAATGTCTTGTTAATGAGAGAGGTCAGAGGAGGATGGCCAGACTGGTTCAAGTGGACAAGAAGGTGACAGCAACTCAGATAACCACACATTATAACAGAGGTGTGCAGAGGATGATCTATGAATGCGCAACACATTGAACCTTGTAATAGATGGGCTACAACAACAGAAAACCAGACTGGTTTTCACTCCTGTACCTTGTAAAGTGGCCACTGAGTGTACATGCTAAAACAGAACCCTTTTGTACGTGGTGGCAGTACTGTGGAGGTTACCCCCATTCAATATCATACACAACACTGGCCCTTACCGTACTCCCAGCTCTGCGATTCAGCTGTGCAGCTTGGTCTCAAGTCTTCTTAAACAAAACACAAAGTGCTGGAGGGGCTCAGAGGGTTAGGCCACAGCAGGCCAAGGGACTAGCAATGTTTTGGGTCAAGACTCTGCATCACGGCTGAGGGTGTGGAGGAGATGGTCAGTTTGAGGTGAGGGGGAGATGGTCAGTTTGAGGTGAGGGGAAGATGGTCATTTTGAGGTGAGGGGGAGATGGTCAGTTTGAGGTGAGGGGGAGATGGTTAGTTTGAGGTGGTGAGGGGAGAGAGTCAGTTTGAGGAGGTGAGGGGAGAGGGTCAGTTTGAGGAGCTGAGGGCAGGTGGTCAGTTCGAGGAGGCAAGGGGAGAGGGTCAGTTCGAGGAGGAGAGGGGAGAGGGTCAGTTTGAGGAGGTGGGGGCAGATGGTCAGTTTCAGCAGATGAGGGGAGAGGGTCAGTTTGAGGAGGTGAGGGTAAAGGGTTATTTTGAGGAGGTGAGGGGAGAGGGTCAGTTTGAGGAGGTGAGAGTGGGTCAGTTTGAGGGGGTGCAGGGGAAATGGTCAGTTTGAGGAGGTGAAGGGGAGATGGTCAGTTTGAGGAGGGGAGAGGGTCAGTTTGGGGTGAGGTAGAAAGGGTCAGTTCGGAGTGGGGGAGAGGGTCAGTTTGGAGTGAGGGGGAGAGGGTCAGTTTGAGGAGGTGAGGGGAGAGGGCCAGTTTGGGGTGAGGGGGAGAGGGTCAGTCTGAGGCCGTGAGGGGGAGAACATCAGTTTCAGGAGATGAGGGTGAAGCAGGACGATAGGTAGATCCAGGTGAGGAGGGAGATGTTGGGCAAATGAACCAAATAAGAGGAGGAGGAGGAAGAGGGTAGGAGTTGGAAGACAGAGGCTGGTGGGTGGTAGGTAGACAGAAACAAATAAAAGCAGATGGAGCCAGATTTTGGAGGGGAGGGGAAGGGATGGGAGTGGCGGGAAGTGGCAGGGTGGAGAGGGGAAGGCAGAAGTGGAGACATGAGGGTACAGATGGTAGAATCTGATGAAGAAGGACGGTGATAAGAGGAACCAGGTAATGGGCAGGTGCAACCGGTTGGAGCAGAAGGTGGGATACCAGGCAGGGATAGTGGGATAGATAGCTAGAACCAGGTGAGGGAACGGAACAAAACCGGGTGACGGAGAAGAGGTAGAAGTGGGTTTGGAGGGCCTGTGTGGATCAAACAGAGAGACAGGAATACAGGAAGCGTGGGCTACATGAAAGTGGAGAACTCAGTGTCCACATCATTGGGCTGTGGACTACCCAGGTGAAATATGTACTGTTCTTCTAGTTTGTGTTTGGCATGGCAGACGGCACTACTGTTACTCCAGAACTGCAGCCTTGTACCTTTGTCAGCTCCTGTGCATTGGCAAGGTTGTCCACGGCAATGGCCAAGAATACATTCAATAGGGTATCTGGTCAGCCAAATGAAGGTCAAAACAAGAACAGAGCAACGCAAAACAAACACACATACAAGATCAGATCCCAGTCGTTGGTAGTAAGATATTTGTTCTTAGTTATACAGATCAAAAGGGGAGAACCTAGCATTGTAAGAGTGTTAAGTCCACAATCCAGTTCTGCTAAAGTAAGAACTTTTGGGAACAGGGTTCAACACGAGTCATAACATTGTAAGATATTTAAGTAGAATTGGGCCATTTGGCCCACTGAGTCTGTTCCACCATTCAATTTCCCTCAACTCTATTCTCCCAGTAACATTTAATCTATTTAGCAAACAAGCATCTATCAAGCTCTGCCTCAAATATACCCAAATGGCTCGGTCTCCTCAGTCCTCTGTGACAAAGAAATTCCACAGATTCACCACTCTCTGGCTGAAGAAACTTCTGAAAGAACTTCCTTTTTTAATTCCAAGGCTGTGGCCTTCGATCCTAGAATCTCATTTTAATGGAAATATCCTCTCTACGTTCACTCTTCCCAGGCCATTCAGAATTCAGTGTGTTTTAATTAGGTTCCCCCTTATTCATCCCAACTCCATTGAGCACAGGTCCAGAGCCATCAAACGCTCTTCATACATTATGTCATTTATATCATATACGAGTAACCAATAGCTTCTGTCCTAGATCTCCAGAGACCAGAGGATTCAAATGAAATCTTTGAAGGCACTTTTTATTGACCAACATTCATGAACAATTAGTGAGGGACCTTGCTAGTGAACGCCAGATAGATGAAAGGAAGGAGACTGTGTTCGGGTGGATGAGGAAGAAGGAATAATAAAGGTCCCTGTTCACCCAGCACATGTGGCTTGATGTAAAATATTACATCTTTACAACAACTAATAGGAATATGTTGGTGTAGTATTCCACATTCCCCGACATGGAAATCATTGGCCAGAAGGAACTACAGTCTACAAATTAATGTATTTGGATGAATGAAGGATAGGGAGTAGACAAACCAGTTGCCTTTGTTTCTCCCCCATGTTGTGGACTGTAAGTTTCTTATGGCCAACAAATATAACCTGCTCAATCAGGGTGGGGCCAAGCTCTTGGGAAGTTAGACTGATACCAGACTCTGTGCTTTGAGATGTCAAGGATACAGTTGCCGAAGAGAGTCAGGACGATGAAGTAGACGGAGGAGATCATCCCTCTGTTGACGCCACCCTGGGACTCTATGCCATCATACATCACCACGTTCCAGTCTTCACCCGTCAGAATCTAGAAGCAAAGAAATGTGACTGTCACTCATCACACTCTTTCTTTAGCGGACCTGGGGTGAACAGGGTTGCACAGAGCAGTCCTATCCAATGAACTTTACACAACTCTGCAGCTTTCTCGGATGCCTGCAACTGCGGTGACCTGGAGCAGGCCATCTTCCAAAAATGTACAAGAACTTGCATAACCCCTCTCCACCCCTGGAGGGACCATCCCTGAGATTTCGGAGTTAGCATTCCGTCCCCATGCATCTGATCTTCAGACACCGACTGTAGACTGGGAAGTGGAAGGCAGATGGAGTGTGTGGGTTGGTGCAGCAAACTCCCCACTGGCTCCTCCTCAGCCTGGCTGGGGCAGCCACGCAAAAGCTACATCCATCTGTCTTGCTCACATGCACCGTCACCATGCTGAATTTACAGCAGGGTGCCCAGGACAGGGGGGGGGGGGAGGGAGAGGAATTGGTGTGTGTGTGTGTGTGTGTGTGTGTGTGTCTCTCTCTCTCTCTCTCTCTATATATATATATATATATAAATTAGTGCACTCCCCAGCACCAAGAAACCTGGAAGCTACAATGCACTATGTGTGACAAGGACAATATTTTAATTGAAGTTTAATAATTTAATTTTTCACGTTGAAAATACGTTACTTTTGAAAAAAAACTACTTGGCAGGAGACAAGGGTTAGGGTTAGTACCTAGGAAAGTACACTACAGTACAGGCCTCTTGGCCCACCATGTGGTGCTGACTTTTTAACGTGCTCCAAGACCAATCCACATAACCCTCCATTTTTCTTTCAACCATTTGTCTACCTGAGTCCCTTAAACGTCCCTGATGTATCTGCCTCTACCAGTGTGCTCGACACACTCACCACTCCCTATGTGAAAAACCTACTCTGACACTTCCCCTATACTTTCCTCCAATCACCTTCAAATTATGCCTTCTCGTATTAGCCACTTCTGCCGCCCTAGTTTCTGACTGTCTGCTCTATCTAAGCCTCTTATCATCTTTTATGCCTCTATCAAGGCAACTCTCATCCTTCATTTGAGAGAGAAAAGCCCTAGGAATTCTGAAAGCAGTGAAGACGCATATCATTGTGGAAAGATGAAACTGAGCTGTTATTCACTGATTACAGCTTAACAGGCCAAAAGCCTGAGGAAAAAAAATAGTCACCATTAAATATGGTTCAATTGGCCATATTAATTGCTTGCATTACACTAATTGGTTGGGTGAAGTGCTCTGGGGCTTACTGATGTAAATGACCACTTAAAAATACCACAGATTATTTAACTATTTAAAGAATTAAATCAACACAATTTTTTACCAGTGACACAAGTGAATGGAGGGAAGTTCTTTTGTGCTTACTTGCGGTAAATTTAGAACACAAAATAATGCACACAGAGCTGAACCGAAATACGCCTTTTGCTTTTGTGTTTCATATTCTGCGTTTTTCTCATTTTTTGTTGCAGTTGTGTGTGGGAGTGTAGGGGTTTGATGTTTTTCTTCGAACGGGTAGGACCCACGCTTCTTTGTTCCGTGGCTGTCTGTGGGGAAGATGAATCTCAGGGTTGTGTGCTTTGTACGTACGTACATACTTTGATAATAAATGACCTTTGAGAATCTTGAATCTTTGAATACAGCACAGTACAGGTCCTTCGGCCCATGATTTGAGCTGACCTTTTAACCAAATCTAAGACCAATCTAACCCTTCCCTCCAACATAGTCCTCCATTTTCCTTTTATCCATGTGCCTATCTCAGAATCCTATAAACCTCCCTGATGAATCCACCTCTACCACCACACCTGGCAATGCGTCCACGCATTGATCACGCTCTGCGTAAAAATCCTAACTCCGATGTCCCGCCCCTACACTTGCCTCCAATCATCTTCAACGGGGTTAAACAAAGGTGTTACACTCTTTTTAAAATGTATTTTTCATGATTGCAAGACCCTGTTGGACATTAAAACTTAAAGTAATGAAGGTCTACCCTATCAGTAAGTTGCTCGTTGGTGGAGAAAGTGGAAGAGCTGGATTTGGTACGGACTGTGACAGAGAGGAGTCAGTACGCAAAGGTGATGTGAGGTCTAGTAGTCAGTGATCATTTTAGTCACTTTTCCTGTGATCACAACACCCGGCTGGTCCTTGCTCATAGTAAGGACTGGGCCTCAAGCCGTGGTGTCGCCATTTGCAGCCGCCCTCAGGACGCTTTGGAGTAGGGTGCTCCATCACACGGTTTCCATGCTGGAGTCAGTGCTGCCCCCCAGTGTTCAGAAGCAGTATTGTGTTCGACTGCAGACATTCATTGCTGTAACATTCATTGACTCAGGGACTTGCACTATGCTTTTTTGTGTGACTGTAGTTTACTGATCTCTTATATGTGCTTGCTCTCTTACATGTGCTATGTGTGCTTTGTGCTGTGTGTTTGCACCTTGACCCCGTAACGCTGTCTCATTTGGCTGTATTCATGAACAGTATAGTTGAATGACAATTAAAAATTCAACTTAAAAACCTTGGCTCTCTCAACCTGTCCTCATGGGACATGCTTTTTAATCCAAGCAGCATCTTGGTAAACCTTGACTGCATCCTATTGAAAGCTTCTATATCAAGTTTGAGAGCACTTACCTGAAACACAGTCATTATTGCTGCAGGAAATGTGTCAAAGTTGGTGGAGGGTGTGCCAGTCTCAAAATTAAACCTGGAAAATATAAAAAAGAGGGAATCAAACTGTGTTTTAATTTTACCTTTTCCATTACAATGGAGAAATGTGCCGATGTTTGATACACTAACAGTAATGTTGAATTCTGTTTCTCAAATCTGATCATAGAGACAAGGGAGGCCATTCACTCCAACAGGTCCATGCCAGAACCTGGGGGAGCAATATCATCTGTTCCTCCTCTCCTTTTCCCCCTGAATCGTTCAAACTTGCTCTCCCTTACAGGGAGTTGCTCACCAACTCCCCTTTTGATTCATTTTATACCATAAGACATATGAGATGAATTAGGCTGTTCAGCCCATCGAGTCTACTCTGCTATTTCATCACAGTTGATTTATTATCCCTCTTAACCCCTTTCTCAGACTTCCTCCCATAACCTTTCAAAGGCCTATCAACCTCTGCTTTAAATACACCCAATGAGTCAGTTCCCACAGCTACAGATCCTCCACTCTCTGGCTAAAGAAATTCCTCCTCATCTCTGTTCTAAAGGTACATCCTTGTATTCTGAGGCTGTGCATTCTGGCTCTAGACTCTCCCACTATAGGAAACATCATCTCCATGTCCACTCTACCTAGTCTTTCAATATTCGACAGTTTTAACAACCCTAAGATTGTTGTAGCCAGTGGTGGTAATGGGGACAAGCTCCCACAACCTATTAAATGCTCCCAATGGTATGCACCTCAAATAGCCTCTGACAACCAGATCCAGCTCCTGGCCTCCATGTGTGGCTTAGCTACTAAGCCCAGTGGAATCGTTTTGCTTGACAGGAGAGGGGGCAAAGGTGGGTAACTGGAGCCTTAAAACCAGTTGCTTCAGGCTGTCAGGGGTTCGTCAGCTGCTTCAGGGGTTCGTCAGCTGTGGTTGGCAGCTCATCCTGGAGAAAGAAAACTCTGATCTCTAACTTCCGCTGCCTTACAGCTGTACCCATTCATGGGGAAGGCTTCCGTAGTAAACTCTAAAGGTTACATCCGGAGCTGGAGTCCCTAAGGCAGCCCTACATCGAGTTCAATGCTGACTGGCAACTCCTACGACGCTGCTGGTACCAAACTGTATCGGTCTCTGGCGTTGCTTTGGGTTCATCAGATGCATGGAGAGGGGGGAGCTTGCTACATGGACAACAGCTTGCTCTCCATATTGTACTGCCCAGGCTTGCGTATATAGACAGCTAGGACGCATTTTCCACAGTCAACTCTGACCGACCGAGGCCTCAGCTCAGTTAACGTGGACAAATTGGGCCTCCCTCCTGATTCTTCTAAACTCAAGTGAGTACAGACCCAGAACTATCAAATGCCTCCTCATACATTAACCCTTTCAGTCCCAGATTAATTCTTGTGCGCCTTCTCTGGACCCTATAGAGATAAGATTAAGATTAGCTTGATATGCCACGTACAGCGAGAACATTAAAACATTCAGTGAAATGTTTTGTTTTGCGTCAACGACCGATACAGTCCAGGGATTGTGCTGAGGCAGCCTACAAGTGTCACCAGTCTTCCAACAGTGACATTCTTTCCATGAATCATGCTGAGGCAGCCCATGCGTCACCAGTCTTCCAGCAGCAACACAGAATGCCAATAAATTAGCATACACTAAGGGGTTTAGATAACCTCCTAGCGCTTCTTTGGGATGGGGAGGAAACCAGAGTACCCAGAGAAAACCAAGGCACTCACAGGGAGAATGTTTGACGTCTATTGAAGCAGCAGCCGTGGTCAGGATTGAACCCAGGCTGGTGGAGCAGTGGGACTACGGCACCGAAGATGGAATACAATGCACAGTCTCTCTTGTTATCATGTTACCCACTAAGCATGGACACCTGTGGAAAGCTTCTGTTTTCCCTAAAGTTGTTTTACCCTCATGCACCGAGCTCTATTGCTGTCATGATGAAGCTTTCTCTACGTCAGGCCATTACGTGTGTGACACTGCAAGCATAGTCAGAGCACAGTCAGGAATCACAGATGTGGGCCGTTCAATCCTGAACTCTGGTGTCGCTGCATAGGCGTTTGTCTCCGTTTCGGAGTCACAGAGCCATAAGAGCATAGAGACATGTCTTTCAGCTCAATTCGCGCATGACAGCCAGGATGTCCTCTTAAGTCATGAACATAACACTGGAAATCCAAAGCAACACACACAAAGTGCTAGAGCCTAAGGTAGAAGGAGATGAGTTATTAATTTCACTCAAAGAGTTGAACTGCACGTGCATATAACGAGAGCTGTATAACTCATCTCCTTCTATCTTAGGCCATGAACTTATCAATTGCCCCTGCTGTGGACCACCTGGAGGTCCAAGATGCCAACTTCTATAAAGAAGGGATCCGTATGCTCCACGACTGCTGGACTAAGTGTGTACATGTAGGAAGGGACTATGTGGAAAAATAAATGTGCTAGGTTTTCTAAAATTGACTCCTTCTGCCCTAGGCCACAAACTTATCAATCACCCCTCGTAGTTTCATATTGGTATTGATATTAGTTTATACTTATCAACCATACCGAGATACAGTGGAAAGCTTGCCTTGCATACTGTTCATACAGATCGGATCATTACACAGAGACCCTATCGTGGCCTTACACCTTGTTGTCTGCTCGCTCTGCACTTTCTCTGTAACTGTAACGCTTTATTCTGCATTCGGTTACTGCTTTTCCCCGTACTACCTTGCTGTACTGTCGTGATGGAACGATACTTATGGATGCCACGCAAAACAAAGTTTTTTCACTGTGCCTTGGTACATCCTCCAAGAGAACCACAACCTTGTCGTAGGGTTTGGGGGCTTGCGTGCCCCAGTGACCCAGAGAGCGATGTCGGCTGGAGTCAGGGCTTTATGCTTTGGTTCTCGGTAGGGTCAGCCATGTCCAACAGGTCAAAGGGTAGAGGCCAGACTAAGAGTGGTCCACTGGTCCTCTGGGTTCGGGGGTTCAGCTCAGGGCTAACAACCCAAAGTGGTCAAACAAAACTGTTACAGAAACAACAATGATGAGTCCTTCTACACCTGAGTGTGACGGTATTCCTGAGTCTCCACCCGGGACTTGCATGACTGATAGTGGTGAAAACCGAGAGGAAGCTACTGACACGATGAAGGAAGCCCTGGACACCAGCAGAGATGAAGGAACTTCATTGCTGCCCTAAACGCCAGTGGCATAACAGGCAGTAAGTAAGTACCTTGGTATATGTGACAATAATAAACCAATTTATCAACTCATTCCCCACTTGATGGCAGATCTGATCACCGATTAAATCACAGACAATTTGTACTTACTGGCCACCAAAGAGTTGCATTCCTAAAAGGGCAAAGACAACAATAAACAGGAATAATAGGAACAATAAGCTGATGATGGACTTCATGGAGCTCAGGAGGGAGACCACCAAGTTACGGAGAGAAGCCCAATACCTGGTGAAGAAATAGAAATCCCTTTCAGTTACAATACAGGTCTAGAGCGAGACATTACTGACACAGCATTTACCCCTGTGGCAATGGAAGGAAAGTGTTACAGGTAAACCAGACCACGTGCACTCTTGCTGCTCGTCCCCACTCCACCCACCAATGTTCAAACCACACATCTGTAAGGTCACCCAACTATCCCCCCGTCACCGTTCCTAGACTAGACTATTCCATTCTAAAGCAAAAGACAACCTGCAGGTGGAACTCAGCAGGCCAAACAGCATCCGTGTTGGGAAATGAACAGTCGCTGCTTCGTGTTGAAACCGTGCATCAGGATTCCTGCGTGCAGGATTTCAACCCAAAATGTTGGCAATTCCTTTCCTCCAGCTGACTGTTTGTTGCTTCACATTCCAGCACCTTCAGTCTCTTGTGTGATTCCATTCTCTGCTGCCCTTGTCCTGCCCATCCATCACCTGGTTCCTGACCCACACCTATACCTGGTTATACACCATCCCTTCTTAAAATGCTCATCCTTGATTTAATCACTCCAGACTCTTGGTCTTTCCCTATCCCTGGAATTTCTTCTAGTCCCAAAATTTTCCAAGTTCTTGGTGCTCCTCCAGATCCCTGACAAAGGTCACACCTTCAGCTGCACAGACCTCAAACCCTGGAATTCTTTTTCCAACACTTTCCTCCTGTTTAATGCCTTTTAACACCCATCCCCGAGGACAAGCTTTTTGTCATCTGACCTAATATCTTCCTGTGAATACATAATTGTTTAATAATGATCAAGCAAGGCATTATGTGATTTTTTTTGTCAAAACAGATGTCACATCAATACACATCAGCGGTGTTTTTGTTATATATTTGTTTGTTTTAAACAGCCATGAACCGTATCGGATTGATTGCGAGGACGTGGCAAGAGCACGGGCGGCCGGTTGATCGTACAGTAGACTGACTGGGTCTGCTACGCTGGGGAGGTCCCTCTCTTTCGGCGCAGGCTTTGAAGTGCAGGCTTTTTCATCTCGGTGGGCCTGGCTTGTTGCTCCCATACTGCAAGTTGCCCAGTGTGTACCATGGCCAACATGGCTCAGTAAAAACGGTTAATCCGATGACTAGTTTTGGTCTTACTCTGCGCAAACGTAACAAGGTCAATCTTCGGAATGGTACTCGTCCTCCCCATTAAGTATCAGAGAGCCAATCCAATTTAAAAATAAAACTGATCTACAAACTTAGAAATAATGCAGCCCTGGGATGAAATTACACTCAGTGGTCACGCTGTTAGATACCTTCTGCACTTAATAACGAAGACACTGAGTGTATGTTCGAGGTCTTCTTCTGGTGCTGTAGAAATTCCACTCCAAGGTTCAACATGTTGTCCGTTCAAAGATGCTCTTCTGTACACCACTGTTATAACGCGTGATTATTTGAGTTACTGTCACTTCCGTGTCAGTTTGAACCAGTCTGGCTATTCTCGTCCAACCTCTCTTATTAACAAGGCATGATCTCACCTACTTCAAATAATTTTACCCTTGTTCAGCATCAGAATCAGCTTTATTATCACTGACATAAATCGTGAAACTTGTTGCTTGCGGCCGCAGTACTGTGCGATTCATTGAGTGAAAGAGCACTACAGTATAGAAACACGCCCTTCAGCCCATCTAATCCATACTGGACTATCATTATGCCTGGTCACATCGACCTGCCCTCCAATCCATGTACTTATCCAAACTTCTCTTCGATGTTTCCACAGGCAGCTCATTCTACATGCTCATCGCTGTCCCTCTCATGTTCCCCTTAAACATTTCACCTTTCACCCTTAACCTATAACCTCTAGTTCTAGTCTCCCCCTACCTCAGTGGGAAAAAGCCTGCTTGCATTTACCCTGTCTATACCCCTCATAATTTTGTATACCTCTATCAAATCTCCTCTCATTTTCCTACACTCCAGTCCTAACCTATTCAAACTTCTCCTAGAACTCAAGTCCTGGCTTGAATGTACTATACATTACAGTAAGAAATATATATGAAAAATTATTAAACGTGCAGTTCCAAAAAGGAACAAAAATATTGAGGCAGTGTTCACGGGTTCATTGACTGTTGAGAAATCTAATTAAATTTAACTCCAGTCAAGGTGACCAGTGAATCACACTTCACAGCTACATGACCATCAAAGGCACCGCGGGAAAAGCAGGCAGACTTACTTTGTGACTTTGAATATCCGGAGTAACCTCAGTGCCCGTAAGACACTGATGCCAAAGGAGGTACCAGGCTTGACGGCAGCCCAGAGCACTTCAAAAATACTGCCTATAATAACCTGCAAGAGGAAGATCACCGGTCAGCTGAGGTGGAAAAGACGCCAAATACTGAAATCAAACATGCATTTGGGAGTAAAGGACAGTTGAGGATTTTGAGAGGGATTGGTAGGTAGATATGAAGAAGCTGTTAACTCTGGCTGGTGAGTGTCAGGGAAGAGGGCAATGTTTTGTGATTAAGAGGCTGGCCATTCTGGATTGAGTTGAGGAGGAATTTCCATACCCAGGCGGTGTGAATATTTGGAACCTGATATCCCATCGGGCTGTGTATGTTTAGTCACTGAGTACACGCAAGGCTCAGATCAGTGAATGGTGAGTGTCCCTCTAGGAGACTAAATTCAGAACCAAAATCATCTTCATTATAATACCTCACCTCTCCACCTTTGGCGATGAACACCGAGGCATAAACTGAGTACAGGGCTCCAGGAATCACCCGTACAAAGCCACAATAGTGGCTAATCTGATCTCAGATGTTACATCCTGGTCTTTCCTGGTTCTCTGCTTATCTGTATGGCTGCCTCTACTGACCAAGTCCCCATGGAGACCCACAAGGATGAAGGGGCGAGAGAGAAATCATAGGACATCACTTACCGCGCAATCAAAACAGTTGAAAGAAGAATGAAAGTAGGGTCTTGTGCCCAGACCGTACATTTTTATAAACATTTCTGACATAAAGAGTCCTAAGAATATGAATTCTGCATAGTCTGAAACAGAAGGAAACGACAATGGAGCATGTTAAATAATAAGCCAGCTGGTCATTCATACAGAAAGCATTGTCGTGTTCCATTACAAAAAGCACTTTCCATTATATTGGGTGGTTAAAATTGCCCAACGCATCACTGACATCAGCC
Source organism: Mobula hypostoma (assembly GCF_963921235.1). Taxonomy (NCBI): domain Eukaryota; kingdom Metazoa; phylum Chordata; class Chondrichthyes; order Myliobatiformes; family Myliobatidae; genus Mobula; species Mobula hypostoma. The sequence goes on from NC_086125.1 coordinate 5,557,683, forward strand.
TACCCACCATCAAGGACGTATATATAGAAAGGTGCTGGAAAAGGGCCAGTAACATCACGAAGGATCCCATCCACCTTGCTCATGGACTGCTTGCCCCAGTCCTATTGGAAACAGGCTTCGTAGCATCCACGCCAGGACCACCAGATTCAAAAAGCATTACTTTCCTCAAGTAGTAAGGCTGATCAACACCTCCACCCATTAACCCACTCCTCCACACTCCCCACCACAACTTCCAGTGACACATTTCCTGTCGGATACTCCTGTATCTAGCATCAATCTACATAGGATATGTTATTTTTATGTATTTATATTTATCGTGTCTTTATTGTGTTATTTACGTTTATTGTGTTTTTTAATGCTGTATCAGATTTGGAGTAACTATCATTTTGTTCTCTTTGACAGTTACACACTGAAAAATGACAATAAGCAATCTTGAATCTTGAAAAGGAGGCAGAGAAATTAGGTTGCTCAAATCCGAGTTAACTATCGCTTGACTTGTCTTCTACCAAGCAAGGTCTTCTATGGAAATAGATGAGTAATGTTTCCCTGAAATGAGGCATGCAGGTTTGCTGTATGATGCACGTTTCCCAATGTATAAGTTACAAATCTTGCTCAATCTGCACAAAATCTGGGACTTTTTTTCAAATTGGAAAGAATTTCAACTCATTCTTTAAATTTCTTTTCAGAACTACTCTGCGTTTCCTGCCCCGCTCACCTGGTTTTCTCTCACCCTCCCTTCTTAAACAATACCGTTACATTTGCATCCTTCCAGTCTGTGGAAACATTCCGGAATTTATGGGATTTTAGAAGATAACAGTCAATGCATGCACTATCTCGACAGCCACCTCTTTAAAAACTTTGGGACGCCAGTCATTAGATTTATTGTCTTTGAACCAACATGAATAATCTCAACAATGAACCAGTTCTACAACCTATGAGCTCACTCTTAAAGTTCAAAGTAAATTTTTTATCCAAGTACGTATAGGTCACAATCCTGGGATTCATTTTCTCGTAGGCCTACTCAACAAATCTATAGAATAAAAACCATAACAGAATCAATGAATAACACCAAACTAAGGCTTTCAATCAGAGTGCAAAAGAGAACAAATTGTGCAAATACAAAAAGAAGAAATAATAATAAATCAGTAAGCAATAAGCACTGAGAACATGAGATGGCGAATCCTTGAAAGTGAGTTCATAGGTTGAGGAAACAGTTATGGGGTGAGTGAATTTGAGTCACGTTTTCCCCTTTGGTTCAGGAGCCTGATGGTTGTGGGTTAATAACTGTTCCTGAACCTGGTGGTGCGAGTCCTGAGGCAACTGTACCTTCTTCCTGATGGCAGCCGTGAGAAGAGAGCATGACCTGGTGGTGGGGGTCCCTGATGTTGGATTCTGTTTTCCTGCGACAATGTTTCACGTAGATGTGCTCAATGGTGGGGAGGGCTTTACCCATGATGGTCTGGGCTGTATCCATTAGGTTTTGTAGGATTTCCTGTTCAAGGACTCTAAAACTCATGTTCACAATATTATTTATTTATTTATTTGCATTTGCAGTTTGTGTTTTTGCACATTGGTTATTTATCCGTCTATTTATGTGTAGTTTTTCATTGATTCTCTCGCATCTACTGTGAGAGCCTGCAAGAAAATAAATCTCGGGTAGTACATGATGACACTTATGTCCTCTGATAATACATTTACTTTGAACTTTGAAAATGCTAGAAGCATTTAGGAGGTCAGACAGCAATTCTGAAGTGGGAAACAGAGATCATGCTTTAGCGAAACAGAAACTGCAGATGCTAGAATCTGGAGCAGGGAAAGAAATCACTTGCTGGAGGGTGTCGATGGGTCTGGCAGAAAAAGCAGAGGGAAATGGACAGTGGGGGTTTCAGGCTGAAGCCCCGTATCTGGTCTGCTAATGTTTTAAGCTGAAGACTTTCCAGCATCTTTGAGCTGAAGCATTAACTCTGTGACTTTCCCCAAAAATACTGCAAAGGACCTTTGACAGCAAACATTCTCTGTTTCCCTCTCCACAGATGCTGCCTGACCTGCTGAGAATTTCCGGTATTTTCTGTTGCTTTTTCAGATCGCAAACAAATTAACATTGGTATGTACAATGAACAGGCCCTGATTAAAACAAGTGATCCTGAGCAAGAAAGGCAAACACATCCTCTCAGTGAAGCCCTTGATACTCTTCAGCTCCCCAACACTCAAGGTTAAGTCCCACGATACTTACAGAGGAAGTCGGAGAGCCAGTCTGGCTGCTTATAATGCACAATCGCAACACACAAAGTGTTGAGGGCTACCAGACTGAGGACAGTCCAGTAAAAGGCCTGAGTTTTCACTACCCGTCGGACAAAGAACCGAAAGCGTCTTTCCTTCTTACGGAAAAATGAAGAACCCTCAAGTTTGGCACTTTTGATACTTGCTCTTGTGAATGGAGACCCTGTCCCGGAAAGAGAAATAGAATTAGTGCATCTGTCAACACTGCTATGTTGATCCTCGAGACCATAAGATAAAGGATCAGAATCAGGCCATCTGACCACTGAGTCTGATCTAACATTCGATAATGGCGGATCCCCACTCTCCTGCCTTCTCCCCAAAACCTTTAACACCTTCACTAATCAAGAACATATCAACCTCTGCTTTAAATGTATTCAAGGATTTGGCCTCCACAGCTGCCTACGGCAATGAATTCCACAGATTTACCACCCTCTGGCTGAAGAAAGTCTACCTCATCTCTGCTCTAAAGCAACATCCTTCTATTCTGAGGCTGTGCCCTCTGGTCCTACACCATCCTGCTGGAAACATCCTCTCCATTCCACTCCATCGAGGCCTTTCAATATGAGATAGGTTTCAATGAGATCTCCCTCATTCTTCTACACTCCAGCAAGTACTGGCCTGGAGCCATCAAACACCCATTCATTTCTCATTAAACCTCCACTGGAACCTCTCCAATGCCAGCACATCCTTTCTTAAGCATGAGGCCTAAAACTGCTCACAATACTCCAAATGTAGCGTGACCAATGCCTTATAAAGCCTCAACATTTCATCCTTGCTTTTATATTTGAGTCTTCCAGAAATGCGATCCTCCTTCATGTTTCTCCTTGAGATGTTGTCTTGGTCTTAAAGCTGCACCTTGACAGGACTTGGCAACTGTTCAGTACCAGAAGTTAACAACCTCCAAGCTACTCAGCTGTAGAATCCCATTGGTAGAATTCCAGGCCAGATATTTACCCCACCAATCATAAAGACCACTGTAAAACTAAAGGATGGCTATCCTCATTTTAGGGAGGGAATTCCCAATCTTGTGGAAAGTACGGCTGCCAATCAGGAAGTGATCAAGCTCAGGGAAGAGCAAGGCACCTAGTGTTGGCGGAGCACAGAGATCTGAAAATGAAAAGGGTTCTAAAGCTGGAGGGGGCTACAGGGACATGGAACGGGAGGGCGGAGACCATGGAGGGATCTCAAAGCACTGATTAGAGCTTTCAAACTGAGGTGTTGTTTAACAGAGAAACATTGTAGATCAGTGAGCCCAGGGCCGGGTAAACGGGGCTCAGAACGAGTTAGGGTTTTTGAGTTTTCAGCATACACAGGAGGCCACCCTGGAATATAGTTAAGTCTGGAGGTAATCAGGAGAAAGTCAAGTGTTTCAGCGGTCAATGAGCAGAGGTGGAATTACAACTGGGGGTGGGAATAGGAGTCAGTTAGCGATGATGTGGGAGCAAACAAGAAAGGCAATCTGGAGATGGTGAACCAATCAAGGGTGACCTATTGAAACTGGTGCACACCAGGAGACCAAACAAGGCTGATCTACCCTAACGCAGACCTATAAACTTCTGCACTTACCTGATTATGCAGAAAAATAATTAACTAAGTTTTGATAGCTACACTTCTCAGATTACATCATTACACAGAAGATTTAATTAACAGTAAGGCTAAGTTTTCGTTATAGGATAAAACTTTTAATTAACCTCTGCTGCCTTGTAGCTATACCCACTCACGGGGAAGGCTTTGGGAGTAAACCCTGGGGAAAAATCTAGAGCTGGAATCCCTAAGGCAGTCCTACGCTGGCTGGCAACTCCTGCTACGCCACTGGTGCCAAACAGTATCGGTTTCTGCTGTTCCTTTGGATTCATCAGGTGCGTGGAGAGGGGGAGCCTGCTGTATTGGGTAACAGCTTGCTCTCCATATTGTACCACTCTGGCTTAGATAATGGCTTGTGTATTGACACACGGAGAGCTAGGATGTAACAGCCATAGTTGACCTTGACCAACAGAGAGCCTCCAATTTAGTTAACAGCAATTCTCAGTTCCAGCGATAACAGTGGTTCTATAGCATAATCTCAAGCTCCTGTACCTTGTCCTAGGAGATTCTGTAGATGCTGGGGATCTTGACCAACACACACAAAATGCCAGAAAAACAGCAGGTCAAGCAGCGCCTATGAAGGGAAATAAACAGTTAATGCTTCAGGCAAAGACCTTTCATCAGGACTTGGCCTGAAACACTGACTGTATATTCCTCTCCATAGATGCTGCCTGACCAGCTGAGTTCCTCCAGCACTTTGTGCGTGTTGGTCCTGTAGTTTGGTACAGTTACAGATACTTCCCATCTTATTGTTGTTAAACCTTATCAGTGGTTCCCTGTTAACACATCAGCAGAAGGTACATCCTAGTTATTAACTCGTTCCATTCCTACCCCTACCAACTCATTGGTGTCCTCAGTACACAATGTCACTGGTCTCACTTCCCAAGCTCCATGTTGTATCTTCCATTTAAGGATATTCGGACCTACACTCCTAGTGCAAATCCCACTACCTGCAGTGCATCAAACACTTACCTACAGAGGAGATGTCTGCCAGGTGATCTTCACCCTCCTCAGGATTCAGCAGGTCAGTTTTACTCTTCTTTATTGTTCCTCTTCTCATGGCTGGGACAGACAGACAAGGAGAAAAAATGAGGCAGTTCAGTAACACTTAATTCCTCCAAAAACCCAACTTTTAGTGGGAAAGAAATGGTCCTGGGCTTTTATTGAAATGATTAGCATAGTTCTGGGAATTCCCTGCTAGCGCAGATGAACTTCCAAGAATTATTTCCACACAGTGACTGGAGATTCAGTCCTCTGCAAGTAGGGACACATTCCAAGCAATCCAAACAAGAACCATAAAAAGTTGGGCTGTTCAGCTACTCTTGTTTGCTTTGCTGTTCAATGAAATCTGATCACTAATCTGAACTCTCCATTCCTGCCCAGCCCCAATAACCTATGATTCTCTTGTAATGTAAAATCTATCTCAGCCTTGTTTATTATTTTTGAGTCAGCACTTACTGATCCCTGGAACAGAGAATCCCAAAGATTCACACCTGTCTGAGAGAAGAAATTCCTCCCCACCTTCAACTCCAAGCCTCTTGTTTCAGGCTTTCCACGAGAGAGAGATCATCCTCTCAGTTTCCACCCTGGTCCAGTCCACTCAGGGACATTAGAACTTGTGCTTCGATTAGATTAGAACAGGGCAGGGCTTAATTCCTGTAAGCTGTTCATAACCTGAACAGTTTGTAAGTTGGAAATACGTCTGTGAACCAAATCCCCAGATGGCAAAAGATGCCTGCAGCCAGCAAATCCATCCTACCAGTCTCCTTGATGCTTGTTTGTGAGTAGAGGCTGTATGTAGTCAGGGCTTTGTAAGCTGGGGAGGACCAATGTACCTATTGTGGTCGATATTGAGGGAGAGTGCAGAGCACACCAGCACAGCAGTGTGCAGGATCTTCAGCTGAACTTTATTGACAACTCTGCTTGTACAATAGGTAAACTCCTCCTAACCCATAAACTACCAGAACAGTACCAATGTGTTCTAGTAAGGTCACCTCTCATTCTCACTCCAGGGAAGAGACCTTGCAAATACTAACACACTTCCCAGGTAATTGATAATTGTTTTGTTATTGTCAAATGTATAGAGAAACAGTGAGAAACTGCTTTGCATGCCATCCATTTAACAAGGGAAAAGCAGTAACAGGATGTACAACGGAGGAAAGTGCGGTGGAGGTGGACAAGTAAGGTACAAGTGTCGTGTGGTCAAGAGCTCACCTTTATCGTAGAAGAGGTCTGCTCAATAGTTGTGTTAACAGTGGGACAAATAGTCATTGGAACCGATCTGGTTTGCTAGTGCCTTTCGCTGAAGTAAACTCACAATCTTTCTGGTCCGTGTACAAGTCATAGAGTCACACAGCATGGAGATAAGCCCTTTGGCCCAACTGGTCCATACTGACCGAGCTAGACCCATTTGTCTCCATTTGGCCCATAACCTTTTAACCCTTTCCTATACATGTACCTGCCCAAATGTCTTTCAAAAGGTTGTTATTGTACCTGCCTCAACCTCTTCCTACGGCAGATCATTCCATATTTGTTTATTGAGATGCAGCTCAGAATAGGCCCTACTGACCCTGTGAGCCGCACTGCCAAGCAACCCCCAATTTAATCCTAGCCTAATCACGGGACAATTTACAATGACTACTTAACCTACCAACCGTGGACTGTGGGAGGAAACTGGAGCACCCAGAGGAAACATACAAACTCCTTGCAGTCAGCGATGGGAATTGAACTTTTACAGTACTTTGCTAACCACTACGCTGCTGTGCCACCCTAATATATGCACCACGTTCTGTGCAAAAGAGTTGCCCCTCAATTCCTATTAAATTTCCTCCTCTCACCTTAACCTCCAATTCTACAACCATGGGAGAAAGACGGAGTCTTTCATCCCATCCACTGTTCCCTCCAAGCTGCACGTGCGCAGCCACACAATAACTGAAATGCTCCCTCACACATAGCCTTTGTTGCCACACAGCTGAAATTTTCTTTTACATAATGTTAACATAATTTAAAAATTATGCTAATCTGATTTTAAAATCTATGTTAATATAATTGTGAAATACCTTGTAGTTAACTATGTGTTAATGAATATAATCTATAAATTCCCTGATCGGAGCAATGGTCGGTTCATGCAGATGTAGAAACCATCAGAGGGAATGTTGATCCTATTCACGTCCTGTGCCTTCTAAAATGTCCAAGCAAGTCTCTCAGGGGACTCAAGGGCTCAACTGAACATTCTGGTTTTGCTCACATTTTGGGAATACTTTACTGCTTACATCAATAACATTGTTCTTTGGCATTTGGAGTATTTTGAGGAAAGAAATTGTTGACGTTTTGGGTCAAAACCTGAATCCTGAATGAAATTCCAAGATTCCCTTCCTCTCACAGATGCTGTATGAGTTCCTCCAGCACATTGGTTGTGTCTGAACGTTCTAGCATCCCTGGTCTCTTGTGTCCCTTTGTCCAACTCCAATCAGGTTCCCAAGACCAGTGAAATTCATCATCAGTCGAAAACACACAGCGACATTTTGAGCTCCATCATGGGCACCAGCCTCCCTTCCACTGAGCACATCTTCAAAAGGCAAGGCCTCAAAAAGGCAGCATCCATCATTAACGACACCCACCACCCAGGGCACGCTCTCCTCTCAAGACTACCATTAGAGAGGAGACACAGGAGCCTGAAGACACACACTCAATGTTCTAGGAACAGCTTCTTCCACTCTGCCAACAGATATCTGAATGGACAATGAACCCACGGACACCACCTCATTATTTTTGCTCTCTTTTTATCACTACTTATTTTTGTATATTTGTTAAGGTAATATATAGAATCATACAGTTATTGGAAGGTACGGTACAGAAACTGTCCCTTCGGCCCATCCTGTCTGTGTTGAGCCATTTAACTTGCCTGTTCCTGGCAGCCTGCACCGGGACCATAGTCCTCCATACCCCCACCATCCATGTACCTATCCAAACTTCACCTAAACATTGAAATCGAGCTTGCCTCCACCACCTGTGCTGGCAGCTCGTTCCACACTCTCACAACCCTGTGTGTGAAGACATTTCCCCCCAAGTACACCCTTAAACTTTTCACCTTTCACCCTTAACCGTTTATAGTATTTTTTTTTAATGTATTGCACTGTACGAAACTCCCAATTTCACGACATACATCACCGATAATCAACCTGACTCTGAATCTGCAGTAATGTCTGAGTATCGTATTCATATGCCAGAGTTTGACCCCACTCTGCTGCACGGAATACAATCACAGTAACAGTGTACCCTATCATCTGACCATATTGTCTGTTTTACACCAGCACCTTTAGGTGGATGGTATGTGTCGGAAGCAGTCCACACCCTGGATCAGATTAAACCCCTGAGCAGTTTCCTTCCTGCCCATTGCTCTCAATAACGCCATTTCAAGAAACTCATAAAAATAAGCTGCAATTTCTCAGTGGAAGGGCAGAAACGTACAATTCCTAAACATTATTAAATAGCAATACACACAAAATGCTGGAGGAACTCAGCAGGTCGGGCAGTATCTATGGAAATGAATAAACAGTTGACGTTTTGGGCCGAAACTATTTGTCAGGACGGGAGAGCGTGGAGAAAGGAATAAACATTTGCAGGAGAGTGAGCAAAATCAGCGCAGCCCTTGCCTCTGTAACCAACACCCGGGCTTCCAATCTATCACTGCCAGCATTTAAACTGTCCAAGCATCGAGTAGTGGCATGTTCTAGGCCCTGGCTCCTGGCACCCCAATATGCCTGGGCTGCCTGATCTCAATCTCACCAAATCGGCTTAGCACTTGGAGTGATCCAACCTCGCACCTGGGTGAGGTGGACGGGCATCGAAACCCCTCTGCATCGACTCCTCTCCAAATCGCTCACTCCATCTCCGACCTCAGATTTATTTATCATGTGTATGTAGAAACATAGCATGAAATGCATTAACAACCAGCACATGCAAGGATGTGCGGGTTGCGGGGGGGGGGGGCGGGGGCGGCCTGCGAGTGTCACCCCACATTCCAGCGCCAACAGAGCATGCTCACAACACTCAGCAGAACAACACACAACACAGCAAGCATCAAGACTGTAATTAGCAACGCACACAAAATGCTGGAGGAACTCAGCAGGTCAGGCAGCATCAATGGAAAAGAGGTCGAGACACTTCATCAGGGCTTAGGGTCTCGGCCCAAAACATCAACTGTTTACTCTTTCCTATAGTTGCTGCCTGGCCTGCTAAGTTCCGCCATTTGCATACAGTGGGCCCCGACTTCCACAGCAGACTACCTCATACCTGCTGTGCTCCCCAAACCCAAACACCCACAGGTGCCCATGTCCTGGACGTCTCCTTTCTACCGTGTATTAACCTGAATAAGCTGACCTCCTGCACCCCCGACATACTTCACCTGCTAGACTATGCTCTGGACAGCAAGTAGGCCTCAGGCCTTATTTCTTAGGCCCCTGTTTGGAAACCCTCTGACTGATAGTCAGCTGGAAAAGCTTTTGAATTATTTTTAAATCTTCCTGATAGAAATGCTGAAAAACTATCTATAGATTTACCCAATTGTAAATATAAGTCAAGTTTACTTTATTGTCATACATGTATACCATCAAACGAAACGACGTTTCTCTGGACCAGGGAGAAAAGCTCAGAAGTACACAATAACTTAGGAAAGTAAGAATTAAATCTACAAATAAATTATGCATAGATAAACAAAGTAAAGTGCATAAATTAAATATTGTAGCGTTCTGTACAAATCATCCAATGACACTTTGAAAGCAATGCGGCAAGGGGTTCAGAAACCTAAAAGCCTGAGGGAAGAAGTTGTTTCCCATCCCAACCGTTCTTGTCTTTCTGCATCGCAGTCCCCTGCCTGATGGTGGAAAGTCAAAGAGGATGCTGGACGGATGGGTGAGTTCTTGATAATACTTAGGGCCCTGCATACGCAGCGTTCCTGATAAATGTCCCCGATGGACGGTAGGGAGACCCCTATGATTCTCTCAGCCGTTCTCACAGTCCTTTATAGGGGTTTCTGGTCTTGTGTGTGTTGCTTTGGTTTTCCAGCACCTACAGACTTCCTCGTGTTGAGAAGGTAAGCCAGTAGCAATGAAGGTCAGATATACAAATAATCTGAATGGTCCCTTCATACACCAGCCCTCCTTGGAGTGGAGATGAGGGGTAGAGCGGGAGGTGCTTTCGACCGCTCGCTTCAGCTTGCCAGCGCTTCGCTGCTGGGCTCAGCTGCGAATGGGAGGGCGGCTGGAATGGCACCCAAGTTCCAGCTCATCACTGACTTCCGCAGTCGGCCCAGGTGCGAGGCGAACCGAGTTGGAGACGTCCAAGGGCCGACAGCTGGTCTGCCCAGTGGATCTGAATTTAGAGCAGTGGCGTCATAGAGCATGACCCTTCTCCAAGGATCATCACCTTGTGTGTTCCTGAGATCCCGACAGCAATGTCATCCTGATAGGGTCACCCAGGGGGAGGTTCCAGACAGAGAGCGGCCCAACTATTGGTGGAGCCGGCCGAAAACGATGACACATCACAATGGCAGTGAAGGCAGATCCCCATTCCTTTCCACTGACCCCTGACCCCTGACCCCGATCTGTCAAGGACAAGGTGTTGGTTGCCTGTGCATCAGCCTCCCCACATTGAAGAAAGTCACGCACAGGCATTCTTCATTAAGGAGAAACCTCTTCGGAGAACATCGTACCCGACTAGAGTGATTGCACTGTTACTACAGCAAGCACGTAGGCCCTTCAGCCCAACTCGTCTATGCTGAGCGAGATGCCCATCTTACCGAGTGTCATCTGCCCATGTTTGACCCATATCTCTCGATCCCTATTTAATCTATGTACCCATTCAATGGTTTTAATTTCCGATATAATGGACAATTTATTACAATGTGCATTCTACAGTTTGTGACCAAGGCTGAATTACTGCATTCTCTTTTAAAAGAAAACCTTACCATCAAAAGGTGACTTTTCTTCCATGTCGGTCTCCTCCTCTGCCAGGATAACCTCCTCTGCATGGAATGAACAGTCAAACAATAGGAAGAAAATGAGAATATGATGAAGGAGACCTGTCATAAATTATATCTATAAAACAGTTTTACACATTCAGAAAACACTTCACATTAATTTGATTGCTGGGAGTTTTGACATGGTGAATTGCTGTGAGTTATTTGATACCTTTAGAGAGTATATTTCACGTTAATGGCAGTATCTTCACTGGCATTAAGCAGCTGTAGGATCTATGACACCTACTGAATACATTATGGGTGAAATTCCCAGTAAAATGACAACAAAATATCAAGGGTGCCTTGCCAACAGCAAGCCTGCTAATTCACCTCAGTGCTAGCCCACATTGAGGATGTAACACTGTCTCTCCTTCAGATTCTTCCTTCTACAGCCCTTTACCTTTTCTACGTATCACCTCCCAGTTCCTTAAATCATCCCCCCCCCACCTGGTCTCACCTGTCACCTGCCAACTTGTACTCCCCCTCCTACCCCCACCCACCCACCATCCCCTCACCTGGTCTCACCTATCACCTGCCAACTTGTACTCCCCCTCCTCCATCCACCCACCTTCCCCTCACCTGGTCTCACCTATCACCTGCCAGCTTGTATGCCCCCTCCGCTCCCACCCACCTTCCCCTCACCTGGTCTCACCTATCACCTGCCAGCTTGTACTCCCCCCTCCTCCATCCACCCACCCACCTTCCCCTCACCTGGACTCACCTATCACCTGCCAGCTTGTACTCCCCCTCCGCTCCCACCCACCTTCCCCTCACCTGGTCTCACCTATCACCTGCCAGCTTGTACTCCCCCTCCTCCATCCACCCACCCACCTTCCCCTCACCTGGTCTCACCTATCACCTGCCAGCTTGTACTCCCCCTCCTCCATCCACCCACCCACCTTCCCCTCACCTGGTCTCACCTATCATCTGCCAGCTTGTACTCCCCCTCCTCCATCCATCCACCCACCTTCCCTTCACCTGGTCTCACCTGTCACCTGCCAGCTTGTACTTCTCCCCCTCCATCCACCCACCCACCTTCCCTTCACCTGGTCTCACTTATCAGAATCAGAATCAGGTTTATTATCACCGGCATGTGATGTGAAATTTGTTAACTTAGCAGCAGCAGTTCAATGCAATATATAATCTAGCAGAGAAAAATAATAATAGATATAATAATAAAAAATAAACAAGTAAATCAATTACCTATATTGAATAGATTTTTAAAAATGTGCAAAAACAGAAATACTGTATATTAAAAAAAGTGAGGTAGTGTCCAAGAGTTCAATGTCCATTTAGGAATCAGATGGCAGAGGGGAAGAAGCTGTTCCTGAATCGCTGAGTGTGTGCCTTCAGGCTTCTGTACCTCCTACTTGATGATAACAGTGAGAAAAGGGCATGCCCTGGGTGCTGGAGGCCCTTAGTGATGGACGCTGCCTTTCTGAGACACCGCTCTCTAAAAATGTCCTGGGTACTTTGTAGGCTAGTACCCAAGATGGAGCTGACTACATTTACAACCTTCTGCAGCTTCTTTCAGTCCTGTGTAGTAGCCCCTCCATACCCAGACAGTGATGCAGCCTGTCAGAATGCCCTCCATGGTACAACTATAGAAGTTTTTGAGTGTATTTGTTGACATGCCAAATCTCTTCAAACTCCTAATAAAGTATAACCACTGTCTTGCCTTCTTTATAACTGCATCAATATGTTGGGACCAGGTTAGATCCTCAGAGATCCAGACACCCAGGAACTTGAAACTGCTCACTCTCTCCACTTCTGATCCCTCTATGAGGACTGGTACGTGTTCCTTCATCTTACCCTTCCTGAAGTCCACAATCAGCTCTTTCGTCTTACTGACGTTGAGACCCAGGCTGTTGCTACGACACCACTCCACTAGTTGGCATATCTCACTCCTGTACGCCCTCTCGTCACCACCTGAGATTCTACCAACAATGTTTGTATCATCAGCAAATTTATAGATGGTATTTGAGCTATGCCTAGCCACACAGTCATGCGTATACAGAGAGTAGAGCAGTGGGCTAAGCACACACCCCTGAGATGCGCCAGTGTTGATCGTCAGTGAGGAGGGGATGTTATCACCAATCTGCATAGACTGTGGTCTTCTGGCTAGGAAGTTGAGGATCCAATTGCAGAGGGAGGTACAGAGGCCCAGGTTCAGCAACTTCTCAATCAGGGTTGTGGGAATGATGGTATTAAGTGCTGAGCTATAGTCAATGAACAGCATCCTGACGCAGGTGTTTGTGTCGTCCAGGTGGTCTAAAGCCATGTGAAGAGCCATTGAGATTGTGTCTGCCATTGACCTATTGTGGCGATAGGCAAATTGCAATGGGTCCAGGCCCTTGTTGAGGCAGGAGTTCAGTCTAGTTATGACCAACCTCTCAAAGCATTTCATCACTGTCGATGTGAGTGCTACCGGGCGATAGTCTTTGAGGCAGCCCACATCACCTATCACCTGCCAGCTTGTACCCTCCCCCTTTCCAGCCACGTTTTCTTATTTATTTATTGACATGCATTGTGGAAAGGGCCCTTCCAACCGTCCAAGCTGCACCACCCAGCAACCCCTCAATCTAGCCCTAGCCTAATCACGGGACAGTTTACAAAGACTGATTAACCTTCCAACCGGTACCAATTTGGAACGTAGGAGGAAACCGGAGCACCTGGAGGAAGCCTATGCAGTCACGGGGAGAACCTATAAACTTACAGGTAGCGGCAGGAATTGAACCCGGGTCGCTGGTACTGTAAAGCGTTGTGCTAACCACTACACTACCGTGCCGCCACATGATGAAGTGTATTGCCCCAGAAATTGCACACTCACCTGGTCACGCACCAGTCCCACACTGTCCACACACTCACCTGGTCACACAGCAGTCCCAGATGATCTGCACACTCACCTGGTCACACACCAGTCCCAGACGATCTGCACACTCACCTGGTCACACAGCAGTCCCAGACGATCTGCACACTCACCTGGTCACACACCAGTCCTACACTGTCTGCACACTCACCTGGTCATGCACCAGTCCCAGATGGTCTGCACACTCACCTGGTCACACACCAGTCTCACATTGTCTGCACACTCACCTGGTCACACACCAGTCCCACGCTGTCTGCACACTCATCTGGTCACACACCAGCCCCAGACGATCTGCACACTCACCTGGTCACACACCAGTCCTACACTGCACACTCACCTGGTCACACACCAGTCCCACACTGTCTGCACACTCACCTGGTCACACACCAGTCCCAGACGATCTGCACACTCACCTGGTCACACACCAGTCCCAGACGATCTGCACACTCACCTGGTCACACACCAGTCCCACACTGTCTGCACACTCACCTAGTCACACACCAGTCCCAGACGATCTGCACACTCACCTGGTCACACACCAGTCCCAGACGATCTGCACACTCACCTGGTCACACACCAGTCTCAGACGATCTGCACACTCACCTGGTCACACACCAGTCCCAGACAATCTGCACACTCACCTGGTCACACACCAGTCCCAGACGGTCTGCACACTCAGCTGGTCACACACCAGTCCCAGACGATCTGCACACTCACCTGGTCACGCACCAGTCTCAGACGATCTGCACACTCACCTGGTCACACACCAGTCCCAGACGATCTGCACACTCACCTGGTCACGCACCAGTCCCACATTGTCTACACACTCACCTGGTCACACACCAGTCCCACATTGTCTGCACACTCCCAGGATAGAAGGTAAAGCCCTGCTCATTGCGCTTCTGTTCTTCGAATCCCATGCTTACCTGCTTTACAAATCCACTCCAAGTAGCCGTTGAGCTCTCTCTCGATCTGCTGCTGCCGTCTCAGTTTCAGGAACGCTCTTCTATTCTCCACCCTCTCCCTCTCTTTGGCAAACTCCCTGCAACAAAGGTGCTCCCATTAAAGCAGAGGTAATGGACATTTGACAAGGACGTATATCAACGATGTATTGAGACATAGCACGGAATAGGTCCTTCTGGGAGCTACGCTGCCCACAATGTCCTGATTTAATTTGAGCCTAATCATGGGGTAATTTATAATGGCCAATTAACGAACCAACTGGTACATCTTTGGAACGTGCGAGGAAACCAGAGTACCTGGAGAAAGCACATGCGGTGATCAGGACATACAAACTCCTTAGAGGCAGAGGTGGGAATTGAACCTGGGTTGCCTGTACTGAATTAAAATGTGGTAAATTGGAAAAGCATATTTGTGAATGAGACCACATTGGAGGTACAGTAGACCATGAGGAAGACTATCAGAGTTTGTAGTGGGATCTGGGCCAGCTGGAAAAATGGGCTGGAAAATGGCAGATGGAGTTTAATGGAGGCAAATGCGAGGTGTTACACTTAGGAAGGATAAAACAGGGTAGGACTTACACAGGGCACTGCGGCAGAACAGAGGAATCCAGGAATACCATTCATATTTTCTTAAAAGTGGCGTCAGAGGTAGACAGGTTTATAAAGAGAGCTTTTCGCACATTGGCCTTCATAAATCAAAGTATTGAATACAGGAGTTGGGACGTTATGTTGAAGTTGTATAAGACATTGGTTAGGCCCAATTTGGAGTATTGTCCAAATTCTGGTACAGTTCTGGTCACCTACCCAAGGAAAGATATCAGTAAGATTGAAAGAGTGCAGAGAACGTTTGCAAGCATGTTGCCAGGGCTTGAGGACCTGAGGTATAGGGAAAGTTTGTACAGGGTAGGACTTTTATTCACTGGAGCATAGGTGAATGAGGGGAGATTTGATAGAGGTATGCAAAATTATGATGGGTATAGATAGGGTAAATATAAACAGGCTTTTTCCACTGAGATTGGGTGAAACTAGAACTAAAAGTCATGGGTTAAAGGTGAAAGATGAAATGTTTAAGGGAAACATGAGGGGGAACTTCTTCACTCAGACAGTGATGAGAGGGTAGAATGAGCTTCCAGCAGAAATGGTGGATGTGGGTTCAATTTCACATTGAGAAATTTGGACTGACACAGTATATGGATGGGAGTGGAGTGGAGTGCTATGATTCAGGTGCAAGTCATTGGGAATAGGGAGAATAATACTTCAGCATGGACTAGATGGGCCAAAAGGCTAGTGCTCTTGAATTCTATGACCCCATGACAGGATGGAATGGGGCCAAAAATTGCTGATTTCAACTCTGGTCAACCACAAGGAAGACACACCAGTGTCTGCTTTCTTAAGAGGTTAAGGAGGTTCGGCTTGTCACCAGACACTCTAATGAACTTCTCCAAGCATACTGTTGAAAGTATCCTGACTGACTGCGACATGATCTGGTATGCCAAATCAAAGGCACAGGACTCTGAAGTGAAGGGGGAGAAGAAGTGGGCTGTAGTAACAGGAGATCTGTTGGTTAGGGGAATTCTGTGGATGAGACTGAGATTCCAAGATGGTATATAGCCAGGGTCCAGAGCGCCTTGGGTTGAGTGTTCAGCATTCTTGAGTGGGAGGGTGAACAGCCAGAGGTTGTGGTCCATGTTGGTACCAATGACTTGGTGAGGATAAGTGACGAGGTCCTGCAAAGTGAGTTCAGGGAGTTAGGTGCTAAGTTAAAGGAAAGGACCCCCGCAGGACTGTTCTCAGGACTGCTACCCATGCTATGTGTTAGTGAGGTCAGAAGCAGGGAGCTGGTATAAGAGGAGGACTTTCAGATCATTTGGCTCTTTTCCAGGCAAGGTGGGACCTGTATAGAAGGGAAGGTGTGCGCTTGAACTGGAGGGGAACCAATATCCCAGTGGAAAGGTTTGCCAGTGCTCCATGGGCGGGTTTAAACTAGAGTTGCAGGGGTTGGGAACCAGAATGCCAGAACAGATAGAGGAGACGGTATGGGGATAGACGTTGTTACGACCTCAGACAAAGTCAGGAATCAAAAGGCTCAGCATGGTTGGACTAACAACCTAGACTGTGTATATTTTAATGCAGGTGGTATTGAAATACTCCTTTCAATACTAGTAGAAAAGGTGGATGAGCTCAGGGCATGGATCAGCACATGGAATTATGACATTGTAACCATTAGTCAGACTTGGCTGCAGCAGGAGCAAGACTGGCAGCTCAATGTTCTGGAGTTCCATCGGGTTGGACGTGATAGATCAGGAGAGATTGAAAGTGGAGGGGTGGCATTACTAGCAAGGGAAAATGTCATGGCAGTGTTCAATCAGGACAGACTGGAGAACTCGTCTAGTAAGGCTTAATGGGTTGAACTGAGGAATAAGAGAGGTATGACCACGTGAATGGGATTATATTATAGACCACCCAGCAGTCCACAGCATTTAGAGGAACAAATTTGTAGTGAGATTGGAGACTGTTAAAAAAAAACACAAGGTTGTGATAATAGGTGATTTTAACTTTCCACATTTTGACTGGGACTCCTATACTGTAAAAGGGCTGGATAGGAAAGAGTTTGTCAAATGTGTTCAGGGAAGTTTCCTTCATCTATACATAGAGGTCCCAACTAGAGGGAGTGTGGTACTGGATCTCCCATTAGGGAATGAGACAGGGAAGGTGACAGAAGTTTGTGTAGGGGAACACTTTGCGTAGGTGATCATGTCATTATTTTCAAGGTAATTGTGGAAAAGGATAGGTCTGGTCCACAGGTTGAGATTCTAAATTGGAAAAAGGCCAATTTTGATAGCAAGTGTGGATTGGGGTAGGTTGTTTTCTGGCGAAGGTAAATTAGAGGATTTCAAAAGTAAAATTTTGAGAGTACAGAGTTTGTATGTTCCTGCCACAATAAAAGGAAAGGATAACAGATTTATGGAATTTTGGTTTTTGAGGGATATTGAGGCTCTGGTTAAGAAAAAGGAGGTGCATAACAGGTATAGACAGGCAGGAACAAATAAGGTGCTTGAGGAGTATAAGAAAAGCAGGAAGACACTTAAGAAGGAATCAAGAGGGCTAAAAAAAGGCATGAGGTTGATCTAGCAGACAAGGTGAAGGACAACTGTAAGGGCTTCTACAGGTAATTAAGAGCAAAAGAATAGCAAGGGACAAAATTGGTCCTCA
This sequence comes from Mobula hypostoma, assembly GCF_963921235.1. NCBI lineage: Eukaryota > Metazoa > Chordata > Chondrichthyes > Myliobatiformes > Myliobatidae > Mobula > Mobula hypostoma. The sequence continues at coordinate 5,575,609 of NC_086125.1, forward strand.
AGAAGATCAGAGTGGTCAGCAGGGTGCACTTTTACCTCCAATTCAGAACGTTGTGAGTTCAAATCCCACATCTGAACTTTGAGTAGAAGGACCTAGGATGAGGCTACAGTGAAGTACTGAGGAAGTACAGCACTGACAGAGAGGACGATTGCTTCCCCGCGCTCTCTCTCTCTCTCTCTCTCTCCCTCCGGTGGCTGTGAAAGAACCTCCTATCCATCTCTGAAGAGCAGAGGGCTTCTCTCAAGTTGCCTCGCCCCAAAACTTATCACCCAACCAATATCACAAAATAGATAATCTGGTCAGTATCACATTGCCGCTTGCTGTGTAGTAATTAGCTGCCTTTCAATGGCACTGTACTGTAGTAATGCTTCAATCTACAGTATTGCACAGTTATATAGTGAGGGTGCCTAAGACTTCTGTACAGTACTGTAGTAATTTTATGTATTGTACTGTACTGCAGCAACAAAAGAACAAATTTCATGATCTATGTGAGTGATGATAAACGTGGTTCTGATATGGGTCTCTATTCTGGACTGAGAGTGGGAAGGGGGCAGGGAGAGGGGAACCATGGTTGGGAAAAGGGGAAGGGAGAGGGGAAGGAGCGGGAAGCTCCAGAGAGACCATCTGTAATGATCAATAAACCAATTATTTAGAATCAAATGATCTTGCCCGGTATCTCAGGGGCTGGGTGTGTCTGCACCTGTGCCAACCCGTGGCCCTGGCATTCCTTCTCTGCCACCTGTTCCACACTCCCCTCTCACGCCTCACCGAGGCACCCCACTCTCACCAATACCAGCATCGTTTGCTCCTGTCAGATTTACAGACTTGCTTTTCGCTCCATGTTGACAAATATGGTACTGTGCAAAAGTCTTAGGCACCCTACGCGTGCGTGTGTGTGTGTGTGTGTGTGTGTGTGTGTGTGTGTGTGTGTGTGCTTAAGACTCCTGCATAGTGCTGTATGTGAGTTGCTTTGGGATGCCTCAAAGATGCTATAGAACCCCCCCCCCCATCTCTATTACTCCTGTAATTGCAATTCACTGTAAAAACGTCTATAATGTTTACATTGCAAATACAGGGTACATGCGTATTTATGCACATCTTATCCCATATCTGTACTTTAACCCCAAACTTTATTTTTATATAATTCTTTATTCTTTATAATTGTTGTTTTTATGCCATATCACATCAACACGTCGCAGAAGATTCCTAATACATGTCAATGTGTACGGTGAATAAAGCTGATCGTTGAAATGCCTGTTTTTTGTTCTCTGTTACAAAGGGATCAAAGAGTTAAAGGGAAGCAGATCAAAGGTGGCAATGGGAGAGCTGGGCTGGTGCTGTAGATCACGGGGTAGGGAGGGCTATTCCTCAAAATATCTGAGGAAGCCACGATTCACTAATCCAACCGAATCACCCAGGTCTGAAACTGCAAGGAATGGGAAAAATTACTTCCGTTAGTTGCCCCATCCTAAAGGCTGATTTATACTTGTGCGTCAAATCGACACCGTAGGTACAGCGTAGTCATGAACCCTACGTGGATCCCTACGCCGTAGCCTGATGCGCACCTCTCCCAAAACGTAACTAGGCGTTGCGGCAACGCAGACCTCAACAACTGTGATTGGTCCGTTCGGTAGCATCGCATTTCCTCCTACGCTGCAATAGCTTCCCATTGGGCGACTGAAGGGCAGGGAAGGAACTCTGGCTGCAATGCTTTCCATAAAGCTTTACAGACCTTCAAAATTATGGAGGACGCATTTCACTTTTACGAGAAAAGATGCTCGCTTTAAACTTGTTTACGCCGAGAAAGACTACCGTGACCATGAAGCCTTGCACGGGCAGGTGTGCGCGCATGCACGATGTGCCCGAATTGCAGAGCGATGCAGACACACCAACGCACAAGTATAAATGCTCACAACGCGCGTAGGCCACTTGCGTAGGTTACGGCGTCCATTTGATGCAGAAGTATAAATCAGCCTTAAGGAGGAACTTGACATTGGAGTCTGCTGGCCGAAAGAGAGTGCAAAACAGGCACAAAGCACTTACCCCGACAGGACACCAAGTACAAGGTTCAGCATGAAAAAGGAACCAATGATGATGAGCGGGATGAAATACAACCAGTTCCATGTGTTCCCCAAGGCATCGTTGCTCTGTGAGTAAGAAAAGAAAGAATACGTTAGCGGTCCACATATACTCAAACCCCCGCACTCTCTGCCTCTCTCTGGAGGAATGATCAGTCTCCTTTATACTCGCTCTGATTTTCCAGCTAGTGGAGTGGTGTCACAGCAATAGCCTTGCACTCAACGGCATTAAGACCAAAGAGCTGATTGTAGACTTCAGCGAGGATAAGACAAAGGAACACAAACCATAGAGGGATCAGGTGGAAAGAGTGAGCAATTTCAAGTTCCTGGCCATCAACATTGTCCGAGGATCTATCCAGGATCCAACGTATCAATGCAGCTACAAAGAAGGCACAACAGCGGCTACATTTCATTAGGAGTTTGTTTGTCACCAAAAACACTCGCAAGTTTCTACATATGTACCGCGAAGAGCATTCTGGTTGGCTGCATCATCGTCTGGTATGGGCAGGGGGGGAACTACTGCACAGGATTGAAGTTGGAGAGAGTTGTAAAATTAGTCAGCTCCATCATGGGCACTAGCCTCCGTAGTATCCAGGACATCTTCAAGGAGAGTTGCCTCAAAAAAGGTGGCATCGATCATTATGACCCCCATCACCCAGATCATGTCTTGTTCTCACTGTTACTATCAGGGAGGAGGTACAGAAGCCTGAAGACACACACTCAACGATTCAGGAACAGCTTCTTCCCCTCTGCCATTTGATTTCTGAATGGACATTGAACCCATAAACACTACCTCACTACTTTTTTATTTTGTATTTTTTGCACAACTTATTTAATGTAACTATTATATTTTTTTTACGGTAATTCACAGTGTTTTCTCTATTATTATATATTACATCCTACTGTTGCCACAAAGGCAATAAATTTCACAATGTATGCCGGTGATATTAAACCTGATTCTGATTCTCTTCTCATCGAGGACTTCTTCAAAGAGTGGTGTCCCAAGCAGGTGGCATCGATCATTAAGGACCCTCACCAAACGGGTTGTGTCCTCTTCCCATTACTGCAATCAGGGAGGAGGTAAGACCCACACACACTGTCTCAGGAGCGGCTTCTTCCCCTCTGCCATCGGATTTCTGAATGGTCCATGGACAAAACCTCACTATTCCTCTATTTTATTTATCATTTTAATGCCTTGCACTGTACTCTTGCCACAAAGCAACAAAATTTCACAGCATCTCTCAATGATAATAAACCTGTTCTCCTCTATGACTTCATAAAGGTGCCCATTAATCTACCTCTCTCTCTCTCTCTCTCTGTCCAACTGGGGCAAAACTCAGCCCAATTCTCTTCCACTCTCAAACATACCCCTTTATCAGATCTTCCTCCTGCTATTCCTGCACCGGGGGGTGGAGGAAGGCCGGTGAGAACACTGCGGAGAGGAGGGTTTCGGTGAAAAGAGAGGGGTACAGGTAAGGGGAAGAGGCAGAGGAGGGAGGGTTGAGAATGGAGAGGAGGGTTGGGTAAGGCAATAGGAGAGGGCAAAGGAATGGCAGGAGTGGAGTAGGAGAGGAGAGGGGAGGGCAGTGGGAGATGGCAAAGAGTAAGGAAGGGAATATTGGTGAGTGGTTGGGAACAGTAGAGAGGGAAAAGGAGGATAGGGAATAGGGAAGGGAGTGAAGGTGGGAAGGGTAATTAAAAATGAAATTGAGAGGTGGGTAGGGAGAAGGGAACATCCACTTGTTACCCAAGCATTAGTCTCTCTCCCAGTTAATGTTTCCATCAACTGCCCAGATGCACCAAAACATCTTTCAATGGTGTTCCATTTATAGGGGAAAAATTCCACGGCAAAATTCATCCTTGGGCTGGTAAAGACACAACTCAACATCTGCACATTGTACTCCACTTCCGAAATTCATGCTGACTTCATCAGGAGTCAGAAGAATACGTCCATAATAAATCCACTCGGAATTCTTCCTTCCCCAGAGCGTGGTAAAAATATTGAAACTCGTTCCCACAGGAATAATTGATGCAAACAACAGAAAAACATGTAATGAGAAGCTGAATCAGTGCATTTGGGAGAAGGAAGAAGGTAAGACTGGCGCAAGATGAAGAGAGCATGAGGAGGCTTGGGCTGAGCATAAGCATCGTGGAGGAGATGGGCCAAATGGCCTGTTTCTGTGCTGTACCTCCTCTGTAATCAAGTGCGGGTTGTAAGGAAGTGGGAAACACATGATCTGCACTGTTTGCTGCAAATCCAGGCCTTGTCCCTTGGACACTTTCCTTCTCCTCATGACTCCAAGTCAGTCACTCTTACTCGGAGACTTGGTTTGCACGTTGACAATCCATTTAATGCTGAAATGGTAAAGGTGCCATATACTCAAGTCACGAACCCATCGCAGTACACTTGAAAAATAAAACAAACACCAATATTTTAAAACCACTCTCCTCTTCCTAACAATACGTCATTCTAACTCTTCCCATGAACATGTGACTTAGGAGAACACAAACTCTTTCAAGTTCTCCACTATTCAATAGCATCATGTTGACCTGATTGTAACCCCAATGCTGAAATTCTGTCTCACCCAATAACCTTTCACTCCTATATTTAACAAGAATTTATCTTTCTCTGACTTGCATTATAAGCACACCAGGCAGTCCGGAGCCAAGATTCCCGTAACTATTAATATAAAGAGTTGGTGGACTGGATGGTTGGCAAACTGAACGATACTGGCAGTAGATACCACCCATCAGCATTCCCTGGTGGCTGTAAAACAATTGCGCTAAGCACTTTTGGTGTACAGCTAGACCAGATAGTGAAGAAGGCGTTGGTACACTGAGAAATATGCTATTAGACCAGGAAGATCGCGGAAAAGATTTACCAGGATGTCATCTAGGCTTGGGTATCTAAGTTACAAGCAGAGGTTGTGTAGTCCAGGACTTTATTTCCTGGAACGTAGGAGACTGAGGGGTGACCTAATAGAGCAGGATATTCCCAATCTGGGGGTCCATTGACTGTTCAGTTCATGGTAGGGGTCCTTGGCTTAAAAAAGGTTGAGAACCCCTGTAATATAAGTATGTAATTTCACGAAGGGTGCAGACAGGGTGAAAACATGCAGTCATCTTTCCCAGGGAGTGGGGTGCTAAGAACACAAGGACATAAGTTGAAGATCAAAGGTAAGAGATTTATAAAGGACATCGAGGGAAGCTTCATGATGCAAAGGATGGTACATATTTGGAATGAGTTTCCAGAAATTGTGGTTAAGGTGGGCACATTAGCAATGTTTAACATAAATCTAGATAAGTACATAAATAGGTGTTTGGGAGTGTAAGGGCCATGCGCTGGCAGATACGATTAGCAGCTGGGACAGTCATAATAGACAAGACGGGCCAAAGGGCATATGAATGACAATGACTCTCACTGGAAAATGTATCCCAGGATTGTATATGCTGACATATATGTACTTTGATAATAAAATTTACTCTGAACTCTATGCTACCTTTCATCAGTTGGGGCACTGACGATAGGATTTGAGAGACTGAGGAGATGGCATTACAAAGACAGTATATAGAATCTTGAGAGGTATAGACGAGGGGTGGCGCAATAGAGCAGCAGTTAGCGCAATCGTTTAATAGTACCAGCAATCACTGATTGGGGTTCAATTCCCGCTGCTGTCTGTCAGAAGTTTGTACGTTCTCCCCATGACCGCATGGGTTTCCTCCGGGTGCTCCGGTTTCCTCCCACAGTCCAAAGGTGTACGGGTTAGAGTCAGTGAGCTGTGGGCATGCTATGTTGGCGCCGGAAGCATGGCGACACTTGTGGTCTGCGACCACAATTCTCCGATTCGATTTGATGCAAATGACACATTTCACTGCATGTTTCAATTGACATGTGACAAATAAAGCTAATTTTTAATCTTTAACGTTTCAATAAGGTGAATGCACAGGGTTGGGGAATGAAAAACTAGATAGTATAGGTTTAAAGTAAGAAGAGGAAGATTTAAAAGGGATATGGGGCAACCATTTTACACAGAGTCGGTACATCTATGGATGAGTCGTGCCGATGTTTCTGTTGTACATTACTGGGTAGAATTGTAATCGGTAGCAACTTCCTTGGTAGAGTCTTTCCCAAGGCCAAACATGATTGCTAATTCTACAGCCAGTTCTCCCAGAGCCAAGTAGAGGTATCCATTCCTACGTACCTCATTTTGACAGTAGGCACTGAGTAACATCTTCAATTCGTCCCTTTCTCTAATCTGTTACGCCAACCATTGAGTGGCATTTAAAAAACAACATAAATTGTAGAAGTCATTTGAAGTTCATGAACCAAACCTGACAGCGGAAGTGTCGTGGGAAGCTAAATATCAAGATAGCAGGCGGTGTGCGTTGCTGTCAGAAGAAGGTCTCTGTACTGGAGCGATCCCTCTCTCTCCCTCTTTTGATGGAGAATGAGAGCCTGTCATTCCCAAGTCAGGGGGCTTAGAGAAGCGACACGCAAGATTGCAACATTGGAAGAGCGAGTTGCTGGTCTCCGCTCTTATTTTTTGCAGGAGAGCAATCTCTCTTTCCCTCAGTAGAGAGAGTGAGCCTGTCTGAGATACCCAAGTGCTGGGTTATGGACTGCAGTTTTTGATGTAACACACAAAAATTGCTGGAGGAACTCAGCAAGTCGGGATGAAGGGTCCCAGCCAAAAACGTTGTTTGTTTAGTTTCCTCCACAGATGCTACCTACAGTGGGGTGGGGTAGCTTTATAACATAGCGGGTAGTGTAATGCTATTACACAGCCAGATGTAAGATCACGGTTCAATTCACACCTGTCTGTAAGGGGTGTGTACATTCTCCCTGTGACCATGTGGGTTTCCTCCGGGTGCTGTGGTTTCTTCCTCTACAACTGGATCCTTGACTTCCTAACCAATCTGTGCAGATTGGAAATAACATCTCCACCTCGCTGACTATCAACTCTGGTGCACCTCAGGGATGTGTGCTTAGCCCACTGCTCTCTACACCCATGACTGTGTGGCTAGGCACAGCTCAAGTGCCATCTACAAAGTTGCTGATGAAACTACTATTGTTGGCAGAGAGGGCGTACAGGAGTGAGATACACCTGCTAGAGGAGTGGAGTCACAGCAACAATCTTGCACTCAGCGTCAGTAAGACCAAAGAGCTGATTGTGGACTTCAGAAAGGGAAAGACGAGGGAACACACACCAATCCACATAGAGAGATCAGAAGTGGAGAGAGTGAGCAGTTTCAGGTTCCTGTGTGCTAATATCTCTGAGGACCTAACCTGGACCCAATATATTGATGCAGCTATAAAGAAGGCAAGTCAGTGGCTATATTTCATGAGGAGTTTGAGGAGATGCGGTATGCCATCAAAACACTCGCAAATGTCTACAGATATATCATGGAGAGCACTCTAACTGTCTGGTATGGGTGGAGTGAGGGTGGGGGCAAGGTGGCTACTGCACTAGACTGAAGTAAGTTGCAAAGAGTTGTAGTATTAGTCAGCTCTATCATGGGCACTAGCCTTCTTTATGCCTCAAAAAGGTGGTGTCCATCATAAAGGACTCCCATCACCCAGGACATGCCCTCTTCTCATTGCTACCATCAGGAAGGAGGTACAGAAGCCTGAAGCCACACCCTCAACAATTCAAGAACAGATTCTTCCCCTCTGCCATCTGATTTCTGAATGGACATTGAACTTACGAACACTACCTCACTACTTTTTTATTTCCTATTTTTGCACTATTTACTCAATTTAACTATTATATATACAGACTGTAACTCACAGGGTTATCAGGTATTGCAATGTACTACTGCTGTAAAGTTAACAAATTTCACGGCGTATGCCAGTGATATTAAACCCGATTCCAAAGACGTACAGGTTAGGGTGAGTAAGATGTGGACATGCTATGTTGGCATCAGAAGTGCAGTGACACTTGCCGGCTGCCTTGCACAATCCTTGCTGATTTGATTTGATGGAAATGATGCATTTCACTGTATGTTTCAATGTGCATGTGACAAGTAAAGCTAATCTTTACCAGACCTGCTGAATTTCTCCAGTATTTTATGGGTTCTGCCCAAGATTTCCAGCATCTGCAGAACCTTTTGTGTCTCTGTTTCTGTGAGAGGTGCTGTTTTGAAAGTACCATTGCCGATTAGTGGTAGGTAACTAGCCGGACTATAGGGTGTGAACGAAGACATAGAACATGCTTGCCTTCATCACTCAGGGAACTGAGTATGAAAGTTGGGAAGTCATGTCGCAGTTGTATAAAACTTTAGTCAGGATGCTCCTGGAGTACTGGGCACCATTCTGGTTCACCCCATTACAGGAAGGGTGAGGAGGTTTTGGAGAGGGTGAAGCAGAGATTCACCAGGATGTTGCCTAGATTAGAGAGAATTAGCTATTAGGAGAGGGTGGACAAATTGGATTGTTTTCTCTGAAATGGTAGAGGCTGAAGGAAGACCTCTGGAAGTCTATAAAATTATGGGAGACACAGGCAGAGTAGCTAGCACACACAACATACTGGAGGACCTCAGTAAAGTCAGGCAGCATCTATGGAAGGGAATAAATAGTCAACAGTTTGGGCCAAGTCCTGAGGCATTTCGTGATGTTGCCTGAGATGTCCAGCATCTGCAGAATCTCATCTGTTTATGATGGAGTTGACAGTCTTTTTCGGAGGTTTGGAATGTTAAATACAGGCGGGCGTACTTTAAAAGATGCAGGGGGCAAGTTGTAACGGAGATTTACAAGGTAAGTTCTGCTACACAGGGTGATAAAGTGGCATCAGTCCTGATGGAAGATTTCGACCACAAGCATTGACAATTCTGTTCCTCCAGCAGATTAACCCACTGTGTCACTCCAGCAAATTGATTGATAACTCGAGACATTAATGTTTGTTAACTAGAAAAGGTGAAATCAACCACAGCAAACACTTACTTTCCCCCATTAATATCAGATATTAAATGTTAACTAACCACCTTCAAAACATTGGGAGTGGACAGAAGAGCAGACTAAGAACTACTATGATTATGTTTCTTACTAAGTGCGTTTATCACAAATCTTTGACAAACATGTGATTTCCACCACCAAAAAGGGAAGCAGGTAGAATACAACTACCTTCAGGACCCCTTCCATCCTGACCTGGAGGTACCTAAAAAAGTGACTGTATGTTCACGGTCTTCGCTGCTGTAGCCCATCCACTGCAAGGCTCAATGTGTTGTGCATTCAGAGATGCTCTTCTGCACGTCATGTTGTAACAGATCGTTATTTGAGTTACTGTCACCTTCCTGTCCACCCCTCAAACTCCAGCCCACAAACTCCTCTGACCTCTCTCATTAACAAGGCATTTTTGCCCACAGAGCTGCTGCTCACTGGACGTTTTTTTTAAATTTGTTGCGTTATTCTCTGTAAACTCTAGAGACTGTGAAAATCCCAGGAGATCAGCAGTTTCTCAGATACTCAAACTACCCCCTCTGGTACCAACAATCATTCCACGGTCAAAGTCACTTACATCACATTTCTCCCCTATTCTGATGTTTTGTCTGAACAACAACTGAACCTCTTGACCATGTCTGTATGCTTTTATGCACTGTGTTGCTGCCATATGATTGAATGATTAGATATTTAGCAGGTGTACAGGTGCACCTAATAGAGTGGCCACCGAGTGTATATTGCCAATCCTCCTTGACCTTAGAAAACCCTATCCAACAGCGCTGCGAGAATATTTTCTTCACTGAGACTGCAGTGTTTGAAGACGGCAGCTCACCACCACGATCCCAAGAGTAGCTAACGGGTCTGTTCTAATGTCTTGACCACAACGAGCGCATTCTACAAACAAATAAAAAAATCCTACATAAATCGTGGAAGGTACAGCGTTATCCTCTCTCCCACCTTATCGATTGGAGTGAATAAATGTGGCAGGTTGAGCTGGTCCCACTGCAGTGTGTTCCAGAAGGAGAGCTTGAATTATTAAATCCACAGCATCCTCTACTGGTTAGCATTCTCAATGTTAACAGAATCCCACTGTAAACCCCTTCTTATTTATTGCTGCCTTGCAGAATGCACTTTCCAGCCAGTGAATAGTCAGCAGCCTGCCCACCCCCACTTCACCAACAAAACTTCCCAAAGTCTCTTCCAACAATATTCTCCTCCAGATTTCTCCCTTCCATGGACTCTGCCTATACTCGGCATCAGTAAAGCAGCCAGCGTAATCAAAGACCTCACCCTTTCCGGACATTCTCTCTTCTCCCCTTTCTCGCTAGAGCGAAGATACAAAAGCCTGAAAGCACGTATCACCAGACTCAAGGACAACTTCTATCCTGGAGGAACTAAGCAGATCTGGCAGCATCTACGGAAATGAATAGATAGTCGACACTTTGGGCCGAGATTGTGAATCCTTCTACCTCTCCTCACCTGCCTGTTACCTCTCCCTGGGTCCCCTCCTCCTTCCCTTTCTCCTATGGTCCACTCTCCCCTCCTATCAGATTCTTTCTTCTTCAGCCCTTGACCTTTCCCACCCACCTATCATCTTCCAGCTATCCTCCATCCCCACCCCCACCTCCTTATTCAGGCATCTTCCCCCTTCCTTCTCAGTCCCGAAGAAGGGTCTCAGCCCAAAACGTCAACTATCTATTCATTTCCAGCGTTTAGTGTGTGTTGGTTTGGATTTCCAGCATCTGCAGACCTCCTTGTGTTCACGACTTTTATCCTGTTGTTATAAGACTACTGCATGCAATAAGTTGGACTCCCGGGCTCACACTCTACCTCATTATGATCTAGCAGTTCATTGTTTACCCGCACCGCACTTTCTCAGTACCTGTTTCACTCTCTTCTGCATTTCTTTTTTTACCTTGCTCTACTTCAGCGCAGATTCAGATTCAGATTAATCTATCGTGTACATCAAACATGCACTGAAATATGTTGTTGGTGTTAACATCCAAGGGTGTATGGGGAGCAGCCCACAACGGCTGACATGCATTCCGGAGCCAATGCAGCGTGCCCATGTCAGGGTGTATTCTAGAGTAATGCAATCTAGCAAATATCAATCTACAATCCACATTCAGATCTGAAGACTGGTTGCTGTTGAAATTTGCCATATTGCCTATCTGCAGAATACGCCCCAACACCCACAATGTTCAGCAGAACTACACAAGCAGTAACACCAACAAAACAAAACAACAGCAGCAAGGCAAGCCCCTTTTCCACCCACCCACACGTACACTCCAGCCTCCAGCTCCTGTCGTTGCCCCCAGACACTTAGCCTTGTGGGCACTGGGCCTCCAGTGTCCAGTCCCCGGACTGTGTATTAATCTGATCTGTATAAACACTGTAAAGACCAGCTTTTCACTGTACCTCAGTGCACATAACAATCATAAACCAGTTCCAATTCCAAATAAATATGGTGCCTTCAATGTACATAAAACACCATTCAGTGATACTGAATCACAGACGGAGACATTAGGGCAGGGAAAGAAATCATTTGTTAAAGGGATGGAGTTGAAGAAAAGCATTTTTAGAAAAACAGGAATAGATAATTTGGTGACTCAGGTTCATTTCCTGCTGCAGCCTGTAAGGAGTTTGTACGTTCTCCCCGTGACTGTGTAGGTTTCCTCCAGGTGCTCCAGCTTCCTCCCATAGTTTGAAGACGTACCAGTTGGTAGGTTAATTGGTCATTGTAAATTGTAATGAGGCTGGGGTTAAATCGGGGGTTGCTGGGCGGTGTGGCTCGAAGGGCCAGAGAGGCCTGTTCCGCACTGTATCTCAATCAATCAATCAATCAATAAACAAATAAATGATAGCTAGCCCACAACTCACTAACCCTACCTGTATGTCTTTGAAACGTGGGGGAAACTGGAGCACCCAGAGGAAACCCACGCAGTCATGAGAAGAACTTAAGAGCTCCTTACTTGTAGCTGCGGGATTTGAACCCCGATCGGTGATCGTTGGCACTGTAAAGCAGTGTGCAAACCGCTACTGTGCTACCCACGAGATGCCAGCGCCATTCCCATCCCATTATGCCCAGGTGCAGCTGCAGTGCTTCCCTAGTTTGCCAGTTTGAGACACATTGATTACAAATTAATTCCAAAACCTTTCCTTTTCTTGGAATTTGCAGTGTTAGATTTTTAAATGTAGTTTCGCAAAGCCGCCGCTGGAGGAACTCAGCAGGCCGAGGAGTAGCTGCGGGGCGAGGACAAAATTGCCATCATTACGATTGAAACCCTGCATCGGATTCCTGTGGCAGATTGTTTGTGGCACCAGATTCCAGTGCCTTGTGTCTCCCTAAACAGAGATTAGATACAAGAATCAGAGTTTCTCCTTAATGCCCAGCTCTCTGGCATGGTTACGGTCCTGCAAGTGGCTTGATCTCCAACCAGCTGTTCAGAGAGAGCCTGTGGCAGTGAATGGGCAGCTGGCACCTTCCCAGTTGGTACTGCTAGGAGAGGACGTCTGGCCCTGGGTTCCCAAAAGAGGGAGCAAGAAACCATGATAAGCTTACGAAACAGCAGCAGGGATTTCGGTAGTTCCATTACCACCCAACTGTCCCTGGTTTTGCAAGGCACCTCGGGTTTGACTTTCACAGACTTAATGATGTCTCATATCCTGGAGTGCACACTGTCTTTTGGATCCCACCACTAAGCTGCGGGGAGACGTACTTTTACAGCACAACTCAGTACATTACTCAGAAACAGCTCAGAGCACTTCACACACAATGAACCAGCACGCCATCTGCTCAGCACATGAAGGCAGAAGCACATCTCGCTCACTCCGCTCAACAGCTCTCAGTTTCTTCGCTGACCCCACTCTCTCCTCCGTGCACCCGGTCTGACCCTCTTCAGCCTTTCATCTCTCCTGCCTTCCACCTTCATTATGGTTTATCTCTCACCAGTAGAGATAACACTGGACAACAAATTTTTTTGGAAGTGTGGCTTCCTTAGAAATGTTTTTTAGTTTATGATAGACCACTTGAAGCTGAACATAAATATAATTCAGACTAATTGTATCACGTAGGAACTTGGAGAAACAAGAAATTAACTTTTATTGAATATAATACATTTAATTGTATAAGGTGCTGACACTTTGCAACAGTTCAACTAAGCTAAAAACATTTCGTTGATCTTTTCCAGTTGTACTCAGTATCTGAGGCTGCTGAAGTGTCCAACAATAATCAGCCAGTATTGATGGATTCCAGTCCCCCGTTACCGTTTCTCCATGACCACAATGTCCTGGTGAAACTCATCACCGTGCTCATCACCGACAGTGCCAAGATCTGCAGGGAGGAAGTCTAAATGGGAATGCAGAAAATGAACCTTTAGCGACATGTTGCACTTCATGGTTTTGTATGCTTGAAGCATGTTGTCAATCAGCTGCACATAGTTTGATGCTCTGTAGTTGCCAACAAAATTTTTAGCAACATCCTTGAATGCCTTCCATGCGATTTTCTGGAGTCCCACTAGAAGTTCTTTGAATTGCCAGTCATTGATGAGCTGTTTGATTTGTGGACCAACAAAAATACCTTCCTTGAATTGGCATCAGTTATTCTGACGAATTATGAATTAGAATTATAAATATAGGTGATTTTTTAAAAAATGGTATGTGATAGGGAATTCTTATAGTGATTTTCATGATCAGCAGCCCAAAATCCATAATATACACTCGAAAGTATTCAGGAAGCAAAATAATTGTAGTCCAGTGTAAAAGGTCACCAGTCTGAAACTTGGTTCATCACTACAGATGCTGCCTGACCCATTGGGTATTTTTAATGGCTTTTCCTTTACTCTCTCACTCCTCATCACAATCTTTATGGCCAGCTTCAACGACAAGGAAAATTGCCTCAGGTCACATCTATCATTATATTGTCATGTCATAACTGTTATTTTGAAACAAGTAGTCAGGACCAAACTTAAAAGTCCAATATAAACGATGACAAGATAGAAATTTTATATCATCTGCTCATCAGATCTGTGTTTGTTCTCAGGGTAGAAATCCCATTAGCTTCATTTCCCTTGTGCTTATTCTTATGTATTCAAAGCAACACACGCAAAGTTCTGAAGGAACTCAGCAGGTCAGGCAGCATCTATGGAAATGAATAAATAGTTGACGTTTCAGGCCCAGACCCTTCTTCAGGTCTCCTGCCTGACCCGCTGAGTTCCTCTACCATTTTGTGTGCGTTACTTTGGACTTCAAAGTCAAAGTAAATTTTACTATCAATGTACACATATGTCACCACACACAACCCTGAGATGCATCTTCCTGTGGGCATACTCAGCAAATCTATAGAACAGTAACTAAAGCAGGATCAATGATAGATCAGGTAGAGTGCAGAAGACAACAGAGCGTGCAAATGCAAATATAAATAAATAGCAATAAATAATGACAGCATGAGATAATTAAACAAAGAGTCCTTAAAGTGAGATCATTGGCTGTAGGAACATTTCTATGAAGGGGCAAATGAGTGTAGTTATTCCCTTTGTTCAACAGCCTAATGGTTGAGGAGTAGTAACTGTTTTAGAACCTGATGGTACAAGTTGTGAGGCTCTTGTACCTTCAACCTGATGGCAGCACGAGAAGAGAGCATGGCCTGGGTGGTGAGGATCTCTGGTGATGGATGCTGCTTTCCTACAACAACGTTTCATGTAGATGTGCTCAATGGTTGGGAGGGCTTTACCCGTGATGTACTGGGCTGAATCCACTACCTTTTGATTTCCATCACCTGCAGAATTTCTTATGCAGATGATCCTATTCGCTCTCACACAAACCCATCAGCTACCCTTCGGCTCCTAGTTTGCATTAGCCTATGTTAAGGTGTGATTTTCTGCAGCAATTAAAAGTACCAGTGAGTTTTTGGAATGTGGGAAGAAGTTAACTGTGGAGGAAACCCACCCAGTCACAGGGAGAATGTGGAGGATTGACACAAACATACCCCAAAGTCAAGGTTGAATCTGGAGCAGAGAGGCAAATCATTTCATGTATGCAGTAAAGTCATGCGCGCACACACACAACCTCCCCCCCCCCGCACCATGGACCATGTTTCCAAAGTTCAGCTCGATTGCATTCAATGCAGTATATGGAGCTCAACAAGCAAGTACCTAAATACCATCCTACACTGTACTACATATTTGTGAATTTATCCCTGCAGGTCCATCAATGCAGGATGCCAGAATGCAGTAATGTGCTTTAACGTCAGCCTGGATTGTGACTCCAGGCCTTGTCTGAAGATAAAACTGAGAGCCTTTAAAACCAGGCACAAAGGACACAAATGTGCCAAACTGACACTAGCCCCTGTGTCCTGCACTCTTTCCCTGTGCCAGTGGCCCACGTGTTCAGCTTCATCCCCTGTGCCAGTGGCCCGTGTCCTGCTTCATCCCCTGTTCCAATGGCCTCTGTGCCCTGACTCCTCCACAGTGCCAATGCATGGATACTATTCCAGATGGACAGAGCATGGAGTTTTTGTCAAAGCCAAAACTTTCACCTGAGAACAAACTGAAGAACACAAGACTTTCTGCAGATGCTGGAAATCTTGAGCTGCACACACACACAAAATGCCGAAGGAACTCAGCGAGTCAGGCAGCACTTATGGAGGGAAAATCAATCCTTGTCCTTACCTACTATCACCACACGAGCATCTGTATCTGCGTATCATTTTCTGCAACTTCCGCCATCTCCAATGGGATCCTACGATTAAGCAATCTTTCTCTCTCTCCACTTTCTGTAGCGATCACTCTCAACATGACTGCACTGTCTATTCGTCCCTTCCCACTGATCTCCCTCCTGCTACTTACTCTTGCAAGTGGATCACGTGCCACACCTGGCTCTGCACCTCCTCCCTCACTACCATCCAGGGCCCAAAATAACCCTTCCAGGGTCAGTGGCACTTCCCCTGCAGGTCTGTCTGGGTCACCTACTGTATCCAGTGCTCCCAGTGTGCCTACTCTACATTGGTGAGACTCAACACAGATAGGGGAATGCTCTGTCGAGCAGCTTCACTCTATCCGCCACAAAAGGCAGGATCTCTCGGTGACTACACATTTCAATTTGACTTCCCATGTCCATTCTGACATGTCTGTCTTCGGCCCCCTCTATTGCCATGATGAGACCAAACACAGGCTGGAGGAACAACACCTCATATTCCATCTGGACAGCCTCCAACCTGATGGCATGAACATCGATTTCTCCGACTTCCAGTCATTACTCTCACCTTCCTCTTTCTCTCTTTTGTCTATTTCCTATTCTGGTTACTCTCTCTCATACCCTTTCTCCTCTTCTCACCTGCCCATCATCTTCCTCCAGGTTCCCTCCTCCTTTCCATTCTTCCATGGTCCACTGTCCTATCCTATGAGATTCCTTCTTCAGCCCTTTACCACTTTCATTTATGCCTTCCCAGCTTCTTAATTCATCCTCACCAACCTTCCCCCTCACCTGGTCTCATTTATCACCTGCCGGTCTGTATTCTTTCCCCTCTCCCCACCTTCTTATTTTGGCTTCTACCTCTTTTCTTTCCAGTTCTGATGAAGGGTCTCCGCTCAAAACGTTGACTGCTTATTCCCTTCCATAGATGCTACCTGACCTGCTGAGTGCCTCCAGCGTCTTGCCTGTGGAACTAACTGGAGAAGTTCTTGCCCACTCTATGCCCCTGCAGATTTTGACTATCGCATCCTCTTTTCCTTCTTTCTACCTTTCACTTATCTTTCTGCAAGGAGATAGAGCAGCCTGGAAACCATTCCTCCAACCTTTTATGTGTTCTTCATGAAATGTGGGCATATCGTTAAAGATTATCCGTATTTATCAGGTGTACGTCAAAATGCACAGAGCAATACCAAGACCAAAACCGTGTGAGGATTGTGCTGGGGGTTGCCTGCAAGTAATGATGGTGCTCCCACAGTACTGTTTGGGTTGGGGGAAGGGGGGAGTCCCAGGATCTGAAAACCAGCAGCAATGAAGATACGACACAAAATTCCCAAATCAGGATGGTGCGTGACTCGGAGGGGAACCTGCAGGCAGGAGCGTTCCCCTGCATCTACTCATAGTCATAGTCATAGTCATACTTTATTGATCCCGGAGGAAATTGGTTTTCCAATTTGCCAATCTAGATCGGTAAATTAAAGTTGTGGATTACTGCGACAGGTACCGAGGAGCTGTCATCTGTACCGATCTTTCACCACACCGGTACAGCGAGGCAGTACAAAAGGAAGAGCAGTGGCAGAATGCAATATAGTGTTACGGCCACAGAGAGAGCGTAGTGCAGGTTGATAATCCAGTACAAAGCTAAGGGCCCATCTTATCAGACAAGAGGTCCACAACACTGACGAGAGTACAAGAGTACCTGCTACGCTTGTTGTTCTGGATGGTAGGGGTGATGCAGTGAGGATGCACTGCCTGTAACTCAATATCCTTCTCTACAAAGTGTGCCCAAACTTACCAGCAGGAGCAAAAACCTCCTTCCTCTTCCCTTCCTGAGAATTGACAACACTTAGGCTATCATGGCTTTCCATGTGTTCCTCGATTGACTGAGGTACAAATACTGGCCGTGCAATAGTCCCCTGCCATGAAGCCTGAGCACCCCTGTGACCTGCCAGAGAGTGCTGGGTTTCAGGGTTTCCCCGGCACCTGTATTGGCTAATTGTTAGAACTGTTAAGCCCAGGTGCTTTCGGTTTAATCTTGTCAAGTTGATTGTGACCAGCATGGGTTTCCTGGATTCTACGATGGTTTAAAGGGGCCTCTCATTGTGCTGTGTTAGCAGTGTCCTACTGTGGATTGGGTAGAATGATTTGTGTCGCAGAGTCACTTGGTCATGCCTCAGACGCTCTGTTAATATTCCTATGTCGAACCGCTCATTCCTATCTCTTCATGGGGAGTCTGTCTTTCCTCCGCTCCTAATTGAGTCAGTGCCAGCACGTACCACGACGGAGTCTGCTGTCCTCCGCTCCTAATTGAGTCGTGGCGCGCACGTACCGCGACGGAGTCTGCTGTCCTCTGCTCCTAATTGAGTCGCGGCCAGCACGTACCGCGACGGAGTCTGCTATCCTCCGCTCCTAATTGAGTCGCGGCCAGCACGTACCGCGACGGAGTCTGCTGTCCTCCGCTCCTGGGTTGAGCCGGTGCCGGCAGCCACTGTCTCAGAGGGAGTCTGCCGTTCCTCGGCACCTGGGTTCAGTCCCGCGAGCACACACCGTGACAGTTCCCAGCTCGTCCTCAATGCTGGTCTGGAGGCACCTGTGCACAAGGTCAGAAAAACCTGCAGAGGGTTGCAGACTTAGCCAGTTCCATCATGGGCAATGGTCACCTCAACAGGCTACCCCTCAAATAGGTGTCACCCACCATTACGGGCCCTCACCGTCCAAGACATGCCCTCTTCCCACTACTTCCATCAGGGAGGAGGTACAGGAGACTGAAGACACACACTGACCATTTCAGAAATAACTCTTCTCCTCCACCTTAGAGTCTGTATGGTCCATGAACCCACAAACACTACCTACCTCAGTATCTAAATATTACATATTTTTAATATGTTTCTTATAGTAACTTAGAGCAATATAACTGTACTGCTGCTCCAAAACATCAAAATTCATGACATTTGTCAGTGACAATAAACCTGATTGTGATTGTGACTCTGATCTCCTGAAGGCTTCATCTCTCATGTGAAAGATGGCACTCCCTCAGTACTGCATCAAAGTGTCAGCTGAAATCTTTACAGTGCAGTCTGTAGGGTGGGACTCGAATCCAAAACCTCTTCAGTTTAGCTACCGCTGTGAGCTCTGGACTTTACTCTCTCCCTGAAGCGTCTGGAACGCATATTACAGGCACAAGACTGCACCCACGCACCATGGCACCTGCCATGCTCCAGCACCTTGTTGTCAAGTAATCCATTCGAGAAATAATTATGTTTCTCCCTGAAGGAAACATTTCTTCTGCACATACAGTACACAATCGGGTCGAAGCCATAATATCAACAAGATGAACAATGTACATAATTAGGAGGCTCTAATGAGTCGATTAAATCAATGATTCAAGGAATCATTCCAATTAATCAGCATTTATACAGATTTAACACAGGGCACTAATTATGCGCAGGGAAGAAATTCCCAATAAAATATAACCATTGGTCCCCAAAGCCAGTTAGCTGCATTGCCACCTTTTGGACGTGCGGATGAGAAGTTGAAGACAAGTCTCTCAGTCAGTGTAACTTAAGACATCTATTCAAGAGTACCTCTCTCTCCCTGCTGAATGACTCTTTTCCTTTTATTTTTATTCCTTTGCCTTTAAGCGTCACATTGTTTTGATGATTGTGGATGTAACTCGCTCTGTGATCACTTGAATCTGTGGATGTTCTTGCCACATGCAGCTATGGAGGCCAGGTCGTTGGGTGTACTTAAGGCAGAGATTGATAGTTCTCGACTGGATATGGCATCAAAGGTTATGGGGAGAAGGCCAGGAACTGGGGTTGGGGAGGAGATTAAAAAAAAACGATCAGCCAAGATTGAATGGTGGAGCAGATTTGATGGGCCAGATGGCTTAATTCTACTTTATCTGGCAGCTCATTCCACACTCCCACCACTCTCTGTGTGAAGAAGCCCCCCCCCCAATGTTTCCTTTAAACTTTTCCCCCTTCACCCTTAACCATCAGGCTCTTGAACCAAAGGGTATAACTTCCTATGTCTTATGGTCTTATGGATTGTGATACAGTCTGATCACGGTTCCCAGCGTGTGTTAAAGTCTTCCCTAACCCCTTCTTGCTTTACAGTACAGGCATCATTATTGATGCAATCCCCCCTTGATGGAACCATCGTCATCACATTTGCCTGCGACAAGACTTGGAATTTGCCGATAAGCTCAGGATTTATAAGGCACCAGTCAACCTGCTCTTGGAGTATTGTGAGCAGCTGTGGGCTCCTGATCTGAAAAAAGGATGCGCTGATATTGAAGAGAGGGATCTGAGAATGATCCTGGGAATGAAGGGGTTAATGTATGAGGATTGGAACAGAGGAATTTCTTCAGCCAGAGGGTGGTGCCTCTGTGGAATTTGTTACCACAAATGGCTGTGGAGGCCAAGTCATTTGGTATGCTTAAAGTGAAGATTGACAGGTTCTTGATTAATAAGGATGTCAAAGTTTTCAGGAGAAGGCAGGAGAATGGGGTTGAGAGAGATAATAAATCAGCCTCGAGGGGCTGAATGGCTTAATTCTGCTCCTACGTCTTATGATCTTAAAATGGCATCTTTCATTGAATTTTGGTCTAAGGAAGATGCTATTAAGCTGGAAAGAGGGCAGAGGAAACATACAAGAACGTTGCCAGGATGTTAGTGATGGCGAGAGGTTGAGAGGGCTGGGACTTGTTTCATTGGAGCATAGGAGATTGGGGGGGGGGGTGACCTTGTAGAGGTTTATAAAAATCACGATCAACACAAATGGGGTGATTGTGTGCAGTCTTTTCTCCCCCAGGGTTGGGGAGTCAAGAACGAGAAGGGATGGGTTTAAGGTGAGAGGGGAGAGATTTAATTGGAAACTGAGGGGTAACTTTTCCACATACAGTGGGCCAGCATAAGGAATAAGCTGCCAGAGGAAGTGCTTGAGGCTGGTTTATTAACAATATTTAAAGGGTATTTGGACAGGTACATGGAACGGAAAGCTAGAGAGCCGTGTGGGCAAACAGGACTAGCTTTGGGGGAACCATGACTGGCCTGACTAATTAGGCCGAAGGGCCTGATTCTGTGCTGTATGAATCTCTATGACTCTATCTGATGTTTGACCATAAGTGTCACAAAGATGTTTTGAGGGAGTCCCAGCTTATCAGAATTCTGAAAGATCGGTGAGCGGGTTTCAACCTTAAAGTGATTCCGGCAATCTAGCTCTCTGGGCAATTTAACTCTCAGCACATCAACCTGCAACTGGATCTTAGGCTTCCTCACTAATTGTGCACTTGCCAAGATTCACCATCTGGGTACATCAACCTCCCCATCCCTAAACACCAGTGCCCCGCTGGGGTGTGTACTGTGCCTACTTCTCTACTCTCTCCCCACCTATGACTGCACTCCTGCTCAAACATAATCATCAAATTTCCAGAGGACACAAAGGTGACTGGCCTAATCACAAACACCAGTGAATCTGCATATAGGGAGGAGGTGCTGAAACTGTCCAATTGGTGCAGGAACCACCGCCTGTCATTCTACGTCAAGAAAACAGAAGAAATGATCATTGACTTCAGGAAGAGAAGAGGTCCTGAACCAGCCCGACTATTCATCAATGTGGAGGTTGTGGGTCTCCAGTTTCAAGTTTTTGGGGATGAACATCACCAAGGAACTCTTGGTTCGTTAGCACAACCTCAATACTCAAATCTCAATGATGTGCTAAGCTATCATTGGCACAACAGCGACTATACTATCTGAGGTGCTGAAAGAGAGCTGATCTGTCCCAAAAGATTGCTGGCCAACTTTTGTCGATGTGCGATAGAGTGCATACTGACATATGGAGTGACAGTATGCTTCTCTAGCTGCAGCAAGACAGATCACAAAGCTCTCCAAAGGGTTATTAACTGTCATTGGCCTTATACAACTGTCATGGTCCTTATCCGAGACGGTGATGAGTCTGCATACAGACAGGTGCTGGAACGGCTGGCCCTCTGGTGTGGTCAGAACAATCTGGAGCTAAATACACTCAAGACTGTGGAGATGTCAGAGGACTTCAGGAGGAGCCCCCCAATACTCCCCTCACTCACTATACTCAACAGTATTGTGTCTGCTGTGGAGACCTTCAGGTTTCTGAGTGTCACCATCTCCCAGGACCTGAAGTGGACACCCAACGTGGACACTCTTATCAAAAAGGCTCAGTAGAGGTTGTATTTCCTACATCAACTCAGGAAGTACAACCTGCCTCATTTCTATTCAGGAATAATCCAGTCTGTTCTCTGTTCGTACATCACTGTCTGGTTTGGATCAGCTACCAAACAAGACAAGAATAGACTCCAAAGAACCATCAGGGCTGCGGAAGGGATTATTGGTGTGAAGCTGCCCTCGATCCAGGATTTATATGTATCTAGAGTCAGGAAGTGAGCAAGCAGCATCATTGTAGACCCATCACACCCTGGACATCACCTGTTCCAACTCCTTCCTTCTAGTAGGCGCTTTAGATCACTGTATGCCAGGACAAATAGGTACAAGAACAGTTTCTTTCCGTATGCCATCGGTCTTATGAACACTTGAATTTTAGTCTATTATAAACCAAGTCCACCTGTACATACACAGGTATACCTCATTGTATATAGTTTACGATTATTTGCACTATTGTTTTGTTTGCTTTTTGATTCTGTACAGCAAGAGCTCAGGGAAACCGGCATCAAATTCCCTGTATGTGTCCACATACTTGGCGATAATAAAGGATTCTGATTCTGATTAAGGTGGCTTAGCACATCACTGGGACTCAACTACTGGACCTGGAGGCAATTTACATTTCTCGATGCCGACAGCGCAACCGTGACATCATTAAAGACCCATCTCATCCCAGACACTGTCCATCTTCTGCCATCAGGTAGGAGATGCAGAAATACCTCAGCCAAGACGGTAAGACTGAAAAACAGCCTCTTCCCAAGGCTGTTGTGCAGCTAACTGAAGCTTCCCCTTGGCTTGCCAATGGACTTTGAATGTTATGGACCATCAAAGTCACGTTCCATGTAAATATGGGAATTTTTTTCAAATTAGGTTGTACCACATGCATCTGTTTTGCAAGGACTGGAGTTGCACTGCAATCGTGTTGTCTTGAGCAATGACAATAAAGTTCTATTCTATTGTGGTCTGTTCTCTGTCAGAGACAGGAGCAGTGACATCAACCTAATTGTCGACATGTAAACTTTTGGTCATATTGGCGGTGAGAAGCGGAGCTTAGGAGGGTTAAGGTGCCTAATGGCGACTCCTTTACTTGCATCTTCGGAAACAGCTCTATTTCCATCTTTAATATCTGTATTTTTCCCTTTCAGGGTTCTTTTGAAGATCCTGACCTGGAGTTACATGCTGACTATGGTTCTTTGCAGGAACGGGACCCACTCTCAGGGTTCCATAACTGGCCGTTGTTCGGCATGCCAAAGGCTCGGCCTAAGAGTCCGGCTCGAATTCAGAAGCCTAGGACCTTGGGCCTCTGGAGACAGGTGGATCAAGGGTGGGTGTCACGACAGGAGACCCGTGTGTCCTCTGGGGAGTCGGGATATCTGCTGTGTGTCTGGAGACCCAGGATCTTTGTGATCTTCAGGCACAGAGCTCGAGAAAAGCGAGTAATGGACTTTTAACATCGTAAACCAGTGAATTGTTTGTTATGTCTCCCCGCTCACTGGGAAAATGAAGACATCTCTTTCTCCCTTGTTAGGGAGAGAGAGAACCTGTGGTATGTTGAATACCGGGTGAAACGTGAAGTCTTTGGGGCAACTGCATGTCTGTGTCTTTGCTATTGCTTTGCTCACACTTGAGTGCTCAGTGGCAGTGCTGAAGCATTTGTTTTGCCAGTGGGGGGTAGGGGGTATTGTTGCTGCTTACGCGCAGGAGGGAGAAGCTGAGGCGGACTTTGAGGTTCTCACATTTAACTGTCATTCATTCTTTGGGCCATTCCTCTGTTTCCATGGATGGTTGCGAAGAAAAAACACTTCACGATTTATATTGTATACATTTCTCTGACATTAAATTGTACCTTTGAACCTTTTATATTGCGACATTGCAGGGCTCCAGGCAGGACACATTTTTTCATATATCATTCCCTTCCTTCTTCTAACCTGCCTGAAAGAGTTCAGCACAGACCCAGTAGTTCCCCACAACATTTTTGGTCACTGTGAGTTTATAATTTATTGGTGAAGTTTGTGATGACAGTCTCTGAAATGACTCCTTCCATACCCTAGCCTGCAGGTCACCCTTGGACAAGGTGTTGCACCCGCTCACCCCCCGCCCCCCCCCCCGAATCAGGGTCACATGAAGCCGTGGGAGCAGGTGGGGATGGTCGTACGAGCAGCTGGTGCACATCACAAGTCCTGGTTATGTGACCACTGACACCAGGCAGACAATCTCTGAAGAGTATTGATATTGACTGGGGTCACCTGTCTTGTAAAGACACTGCCCAGAAGAAGTCAATGGCAAACCACTTCTGTAGAAAAATTTTCCAAGAAAGATCATGTTCGCCCATGTCATACGACAGGGCACATAACGAATGAATAATTGAAAGCAGGCAACCGCCCTTCTCTGTGAGTTAGCACAGAATGTGGTCAGCTCTGGTCACCCTGTTAGCAGATGGGGATGTCACTATGCCGGAAAGAATGCAGAGAAGACTTACAGGGGTGTTGTCAAATCTCAAGGCTGCAAGTTTTAGGGACATGCCCTCTTCTCATTACTACCACGGTTGAGTAGGTACAGGAGCGTGAAGACTCACACTCAACATTTTAGGAGCTGCTTCTTCCCCTCCACCACCAGATTCATGAACAGACCATGAACTCCACCTCACTATTCCTCTATTCTACGTGGGTTTCCTTCGAGTGCTCTGGTTTCCTCCACATTCCAAAGAAGTACGGTTAGGGTCAGGGTTATTGAGATGTGGGCATGCTATGGTTGGCTCTGGAAGCATGGTGACACTTGTGGGCTGTCCCCAGCAAAATCCTCAGACTGTGTTGGTCATTGACGCAAACAATGCACTTCACTCTGCGTTTCAATGTACATGACAAATAAAACTTCTCTGATCTTTTAATCTCACATGGTCACCCCTCCAGTTCTTATCTTTTTCTTTCACTCCAGACGTATTATGTTAACTAAATTTAAATCCCCCAGAATGTCTCTAGTCTATAATAGAGGAACTTCCTGACCACACAACTGTGTTCCCAATTAAGAACACAGCTAAAATATTGGTGACTGATCACGGCTCTTTAGCTAAAGAAATCCCCCCTCATCTCCATTCTAAAATGATGCCCTTCTATTCTGAGGCTGTGTCCTCTGGTCTTAGACTCCTCCACCATAGGAAACATCCCCTCCGCATCCACTCTATGGAGACCTTTCAACATTTGATAGATTTAATTGAGGTCACCCCTCATTCTTCTGAATTCCAGTGAGTGGAGGCCCACAGCCATCAAACGTTCCTCATATGACAAGCTTAACATATACACATTGAGGTAATAAAAATTAGGAAAGAAATGGAATGCAGAATATAGTTTTAAAGTTACAGAATAGGTGGACAAATAAAGTACGAGGGGACAGACAGATTGTGAGGTAACGGGGTCAAGAGTTTATCTTTTAACATTTGAGGAAGCTGTTCAAGAGTTTGTGGGACAGAAGTGGTCCTTGAATATGGTGGTTTGCGTTCTTGGGCTTTTCATCATCTGCCTGATGGGAGACGGGAGAAGAGAGAATGGCAGGTCCTCAGTTCAGTTAGCTACTTCCCTGAGGAAATGGAGGGTAGGTTGGTTTGCATGATGGGCTCGGCTGTGGCCACAATTCTGCAATTTCTTGTGGTCTGGGGCAGACCAGTTGTCGTACTAAGCCATGGTGCATCTGGGTAGAATTATTTCCATGGTGCACTAGAAATATTGGGAACAGTCATCAGGGACGTGTCAAAATTTGCTTTGGCTTTCTGGTGTGCTTTTAATCTGGCTATGGTGTCTATTTAGCCTACAGTGCTAAACACTACGTGCAATTTATCTTTCCATGTCTGAATGCTGTCTATGCCTTGCTGTGTGAAGGCCCGGGCTGCTTCATTACCGAGGGGTTGTGAATGGAGCTGAACACAGTGCAATCATCAGCAAACATCCACACGTCTGACCTTCTGACAGAAGGAAGGGCACTGATGAGCTGTCATAAGCTGGCGTGGTGGTTGCTGCCTGAACGTTTCTATCAATGAGGCCAATTAACAGCGAAACACAACCTTCACCCACCTGGGGATATAACGCCGAGGCTCGACATTCTCGAAAGGTGCATTCAGCAAGAGAAGCTGGGGCTGTGTTTGTCATTCATATTGCCGCTGCAACGCTCACTGGGAATGAGTTGGCACTGCCTGTTTACTCCACACTCTCAGGGGTCTCAAAGTCATTGAAAGAACACGGTCATTAGTGGTGGAACAAACACAGGGGAGGAGAGGGAAAAAAAACAGCGAGCAGAGAGTCCCTCTGCTCGCAACACTCTGCTCATTAAAAGCTTAATCACCGTATGCACATTTGCAGAGGTCGGTTACCCAGTATTCAACCAATGTCACAGTCCATCCTAGTGGATGAAAGGACAACCTTAACTTGGTTCGTGAATAGTCCCCTGACACTTGTGGCCAGATGAGAGGGGATTTACTTGGAGTCAATGATTCTCTTGGTTAATAAAGGTAACTGATGCCTCTTGATATGGGAAGTGCAGGACCTAATGTGATGGGTGAATAAAGACTGTAAAATCATTTCCATTCACGTTGAAACGGCGACACAGCGCATCCTAACCACTGGTCATTTTAATTCCAACCCACCCTCTGCTCTCCATCCTCAGCCTCCTATTCGGTTCTAAAGAGCTTGAGGGTCTGCACCTCATCTTCTGACATGGCAGACTACAGCCTTCCAGACTCAACAAGAGCTTGATGCTTTCCAATGCTACTCTTCTTTTGATACCCTCGATAGACACTTTCAGAATCAGGTTTACTATCACAGGCATATGTCATGAATTTTTTTTTTTGTTTTGTGACAGCACTATAGTGCAGGACATAAAACATTGCTGTAAGTTATAATATTTAAAAAATAGATAGTGCAAAGGAGGAAGAGTGAAGTGGTGTTCATGATGGCAGAGAGGAATATTCTGTTCCTCGATCATTGTAATAGGGCTTCAGGTTCCTGAACCTCCTCTCTGGCGGTAGTAATGAGTAGAGGGCATATCCAGGCGGTGAGGATCCTCAGTGATGGATATTGCCTGCTTGAAGAACGGCCTTTCGAGGATGTCTTCGATGGTGGGGAGCTTGTGCCCACGATGGAGCTGAACCAATCGACAACAACACACAGCCTTCTTCTGACCCTGTGTGCTGGAGTCTCCATATCAGGTTCAAAGTTCAAAGTAAATTTATCATCAAAGTATGTGTATGTCACCAAATACAGCCCTGAGTTTCATCTTCCTGTGGGCATACTCAATAAATCCATAGTAAAATAATAGCATTAATGAAAGACCACGCTAACTTGGGTGTTCACCCAGCGTGCAAAAGACAAGAAACTGAAATACAATACAAAAGAAATATATTATAATTAATTAATTAATTAATTAATAAGCAGTACATATTGAGAACATGAGGTGAAAAGTCCTTAAAAGTGAGTCCAAAGGTTGTGTGAACATTTCAGTGGTGGGGCAAATGAAGTTCTCCCTTTTGGTCCAAGAGCCTGATGGTTGACAGGTAATAACTCTTCCTGAACCTGGTGGTGAGTCCTGAGGCTCCTGTACCTCCTTCCTGCTGGCAGCAGCGAGAAGAGAGAATGACCTGGGTGGTGAGGTTCCCTGACGATGGAGGCTGCCTTCCTTGTGACAATGCTCCATGTAGATACTCTCAATGCAGGGCTTTCCCTGTGATGTTCTGGGCCTGTCCACTACCCTTTGTAGTATTTTCCAATTAAGGGCATTGGTGTTTCCGTACCAGGCTTTAATGCAACCAGCCAATATATTTTCCACCACAAATCTATAGAAGTTTGTCAAAGTTTTAGACGTTATTATCAAATTTTCTCAGACTTCTAAGGAAATTGAGGTGCAACCATACTTTCCTTGTAATTGCACTTAGGTGTTGGGCCCTGGACTGATCAGAAATGACTAACTCTGAGAAAATTAAAATTGCTGACGTTCTCCACCTCTGATCCTCTGACGAGGAGTGCCTTATGGACCTCTGGCTTCCTCCTCTTGAAGTCAATAATCAGCTCCTCGGCCTTGCTGGCATTGAGTGAGATGTTGTGGTGCCAGATGGTGATGCAACCAGTCAGAATGCTCTCCACTGTTGAAATGTGCTAGTCTTTTGGTGACATGTAAAATCTCCCCAAACTCCCAATGAAGTAGATCGACTGGTTTTATGACCAGACCAATGTTTTTATTATAACTTACAGTGATTTTTATGTCTCGCACTGTACTGCTGCCACAAAACAAAAGAAAATCATGACATATGTCTATGATAGTAAAGCTGATTCTGAAAGTGTCCATCAAGGGCAACAGAAAGAGGAGTAGCATTGAAAAGCACCAAACTCTTGTTGAGTCTGGAAGGCCGTAATCTGCCATGTCAGAAGATGCGGTGCAGACCCTCAAGCTTATTGGAACTGAGTGGGAGGCTGAGGATGGAGAGCAGAGAGTGGGTTGGAGAATTAAATTGGCCAGTGGTTGCGACGTGCAGTGTCACCATTTCAGGCTGAATGGAAGTGATTATACAGTCTTTATTCACCCGTGACATTCACCTACACCTCCCATAACAAGAGGCATTGCTTACCTTTATTAACCAAGAGAATCCTTG
Source organism: Mobula hypostoma (assembly GCF_963921235.1). Classification (NCBI taxonomy): domain Eukaryota; kingdom Metazoa; phylum Chordata; class Chondrichthyes; order Myliobatiformes; family Myliobatidae; genus Mobula; species Mobula hypostoma. The sequence continues at coordinate 5,604,139 of NC_086125.1, forward strand.
ACTTCAAGTAAATCCCCTCTTATCTGCCCTCGAAGTTGCACTCCACAAGTATCAGGAGACTATACATGAACCAGGACAGATTCTCCAAGATGTTTGGTTTCTTTTATCTTCCCCATTTCTCTTACATGACCACTATTCCCATCAGTTAATATCTCCATCATCCATGGCAACATAGACCTTTCCTTTTGTTGTATCCTTCCTTCTTCCCCCTTCCTACCTTTTCTGACTGCAGGTTGTCAGCCCGAAACACTTAACTGTTTCCTTCTCCGCAGCTGGCACCCGACCTGCTGAGCGTTTCCACCGCCTCTCGCCTTATCTTTGATGGGCATCAGCTGCTCTAATGGCGTGTTTCAGAGGTGCTGTCACAGCCCTGAGCGTGCATCACTCTGGGTTGCACGGACGTGGTGCATCCGGTTGTCAGTGTGAGAGAGAGTGAGTTTCCTGCCTGACAGACACCAACTCGGGCTCAGGGACTGTCACCAGGGCTCCAACACGGCAATTAGAGTCACAAATCTTACAATTTTGAAGAAACGAGGAGTCTGTTTTAAAGGCTAGCTTGAGATTTATACTTTGGCATCGGCCCAGCAGTTCCAATTTCAGCTGTCATCAAATGAGGTTTTACCCGCAGTCAGCGCAGACGCCTGCTGGCTCAGTCAAAAAGTGCATGACATTTCTCTCACACACATGAGTACCAGTGTCTGGGCCAGTTGGCAATGCCCATGCCCAAATACCTTGCTGAAATGCTGCCTGTACCCCGGTGATGTGCTGCCAAACTGGCAAATGCGTTCTTCCTGTGGTAATCACATAGAGAGCTAACACGGGCATTCTTTACAACTCTTTACGGACCATTTCAGTGGTGGTTAACACTCAGTCTCAATGCATTGAGTGACTTTTAGGCCAGACCGAAGTGAGGACGGCTGATATCTTTCGCTGAACAACATTAGCAGATTTTTACAACAACCCAGTGATTTTAATTTCAGCCGCTGTTCCAAATCCACTTAGAGATTTACAGCACAGTAACAGGTCCTTCCAGCCTAGTGCGCCAATGTGACCTACTAACTCGTACGTCTTTGGAATGTGGGAGGAATCGAAGCACGCAGAGGAAACCTGCGTGGTCGTGGGGAGAACTTACAAACTCCTCCCAGGCAGTGGTGGGACTTGAGCCAGTGCAGGTAAATGAATGTGGCAGTGCAGTAGCATGATTAATGAAATGAATTTGAATTCCCCCATCTGCTGTGGTCAGAATTGAACTGGTACAGAGCTTGACGTACAGAGGGATTTTGAGGTCCAAGTTCAGAACACCCTGAAAGTGGCTGCACAGTTTGATAGGGTTCAGAAGCCATATGACATGCTTGCTGAGTTCAAGGGTCGGGGAGTTATGTTGCAGCTTTATAAAACTCTGGTTAAGCCTCATATGGGGTATGGCATTACAGTCTGGACGGTTGTAGGAAGGATATGGAGACTTTGGATAGGGAGAAGAAGAGGAATACCAAGATGCTGCCAGGTACTATAAAGGGAGACTGGACAAACTTGGGTTGAATTCTCTGGAGTGCCAGAGGCTGAGGGGAGATGTCACAGAGGTTTATAAGAGGTATACACAGATTAGACAGCCAGGACCTTTTTCCCAGGGTTCAAATGTCTAATACGACGAAGCATGAGGTGAGAGCGGGTGAGTTAAAGGAGATGCGTGGGGCATTTTTTTTAAAACACAGAAACTGATGGGCGCCCGGAATGAACTGCCAGGAATGGTGGTGGAGGCAAATATAACAGAGGCAGTTAAAGGTCTCTTCCATGAATATGCAGAAAATGGAAGGATATAGACACTGTGATGGCAGAAGGGATTAATCAGGTGTTTAATTAACCACTGCGCTACTGTGCCACCGTTCTGTGCTCACTAGATCACCATGGATTCTGGCTTCATGATTACGGCAGGTCTGTATCCTGAACCAGCCAATTTTACCACAGGACACCACTTAAAGCACCCCAGAGTCCCAGTTTGGCTGGGGGAAGTCACAGAGTCCCGCTTCTCTACGCTGCCCTCCGTGAGTAAAGGGCGCACAGCTGGCGTGAGCTCAGGGGAAGTTGGGCTTTGGCTCCTTCACCCCTAGACTTGACTATTCCAATACATTCCAGCCCAGCCCCATTGTTCCATGTTCCCAACCTGAGGTCAGCCCGAATCCAGTTGTAGTCATCACTGATAGAGCCCATCCCAATTGACAGAACTGGAATATTGAACCTATCCATGTATAGGAGGGGCTTTGTGATGTTGAGGCTTTGTAAAGCACTGGTGAGGCCTCACTAGGAGTATTGCGAGCAGTTTTGGACCCCTTGTCTAAGAAAGGATGTGCTGACATTGGAGAGGGTTCAAAGGAGGTTCATGAAAATGATTCCAGGATTGAAAGGCTTGTCACATGAGAAGTGTTTGATGGCTTTGGGCCTCTAACGACTGGAATTCAGAAGAATAAGGGGTGACCTTAATTGAAATTTTAATTAGAGTGGACGTAGAGCAAATGTTTCCTATGGGTGGAGGGGAGTCTGACCAGAGGATGCAGCCTCAGATTATAAGGGTGTCCTTTTAGAACGGAGATGAAGAGGAATTTCTTTAGCCAGAGAGTGGTGAATCTGTGGAGTTTGTTGCCACGGGCAGCTGTGAAGGCCAAGTCATTGGGTATACTTAAGGCAGAGGCTGATAGATTCTTGATTGGTCAGGGTATGAAGGGATACGGGGAGAAGGCAGGAGACTGGGGCTGAGAGGGAAAATAGATCAGACATGATGAAATGGCGGAGCAGACTCGATGGGCCAAATGGCCTAATCCTATTTGGTGTTATGGCGGACCACCTCTAGCTACCAGCAGCTAATGTGAAATGGCCCCCTTTATACTTACTCTTTGCTTTCTGCCAGTCAGCCAAACTTCTGCCCAGGCTGGTAGGGGTGGTGGAGATAGAAATTCTCCCCACTCTGAAACTGAACACTCAGTAGACAATTTGCTGTAAGGTTCCTAACGGCAATGGAAAGCTCTCTCTCTTTTAGCCAGAGTGGACACAATGGGCTGAATGGCCACCCTCTTGTATTGTAAACCCCTCTGACAACAAAGAAACTTGAAAGGGAGCTCTTGGCATTGGAATTGGTTTACTGAGATACAATGAAAAGCTTATCTTGCATACGGTTCCTACAGACAATACAGAGAGTGCATTGAGGAAGAACAAGGTAAAACAATAACAATATTTATTGTATTTTATTGAGATGCAGCACAGAGCAGTCCCTTCTGGCCCTTTGAGCCGCGCTGCCCAGCAATCCCCCAATTTAACCCTAGCCTAATTATGAGACAACTTACCAGTGACCAATCAGCTTACCAACCGGAACGTCTTTGGACTGTGGGAGGAAACCGGAGCACCCGGACAAAACTCACACAGTCGCAGGGAGGACAAGCAAACTCCATAGAGGCAGCAGCCAGAATTGGATCCGGGTTGCCTGTACTGTAAAGTGTTGCGCTAACCACTTCGCTACCGTGCCAGCCCAAGTATAACAGCAACTGAAAAGGTGCAGCTGAGATAAATGATAAAGCATAAGATCTTAACGAGGTAGATTGTAGGGCCAAGAGTCCACCTTCTCGTACAAGAGTCTGGATAGAAGCTGTCCTTGAGCCTGGTATTATGTGCTTTCAGCAGTTTCCATTTGCCTAGTGATTTATGCCTATCTAAAGCTCAGCACGCATCGTACACTGAGGCAAGCTATAAGAATGGGAAGCTCAGAAATCAGCAGAGCTGCATCAGAGCAGCCTACACACTCCTTCGCAGACGAATCTTCATCCTGGACTTTGTACACACTGCGACGGCCAGTTACTATATTTAATCACTGCATATAGCAGCACTGAGGAATTTCTCGAGGCTGTGTACAATGCACATCATCTAATGAAGGTGCATCATTGTTCCCCTGTGACTTAATGAGAAAAAACATTGCCCAGCTAATGTTCAGATCACGCCATTCAGGACTGTCCGAGGAAACAGCAACTTCCACACACATAAGACTTTTACCACAAGACAAAGGAGCAGAATTAGGCCATTCAGCCCATTGAGTCTGCTCTGCCATTCCATCATGGCTGATCTCGGATCCCACTCAACCCCATACACCTGCCTTATTGCCGTATCCTTTGATGCCCTGACCGATCAGGAAATGATCAACTTCCGCCTTAAATGTCCACACGGACTTGGCCTCCATGCAGTTGTGGTAGAGCATTTCACAGATTTACTAATCTCTGGCTAAAAAAAAAATCCTCCTTACCTCTGTTCTGAAGGGTCACCCCTCAATTCTGATGCTCTGCCTTCTAGTTCTGGATACCCCCACCCTAGGGAACATCCTTTCTACATTCAACCTATCTAGTCCTTTCAATATTTGGTAGGTTTCAATGAGGTTCCCCCGCATTCTTCTAAATTCCAGTGAGTACAGGCCCAAAGCAGCTAAATGCTCCTCGTATGTTAACCCCTTCATTCTCAGAACCATCCTCGTGAACCTCCTCTGAACTCTCTCCTTTCTGAGATACAGGGCCCAAAACTGTTGACAATACTCCAAGCGCAGCCTGATTAGTGTCTTATAAAGGCTCAGCATTATCTCCTTGCTTTTATATTCTATTCCCCTTAAAATAAATGCTAACATTTTTTTCCACAAACTCAACCTGTAAATTAACGTTTTAGGAGTTTTGCACAAGGACTCCCAAGTCCTTCTGCACTTCTGATGTTTGAAACTTTTCCCCATTTAGATAACAGTCCGCACCATTGTTCCTTCTACCAAAATGCATTTTCATACATTTCCCAACACTGTACTCCACCTGCCATATTTTTGCCCATTCTTCCAATTTGTTGAAGTCCCACTGCAACCACATCACTTCCTCAGCACTACCTACCCCTCCACCTATGTTTGTGTCATCCGCAAACTTTGCCGCAAAACCATCAATTCCATTATCTAAATTATTGCCAAACAAAGTGAAAAGTAGAGGTCCCAATATTGACCCCTGAGGAACACGATAAAAGGCAGCGTGCGCCCCGAGTAGCCAAGCTCCTCCCCCAGAACTGCATTCTCGCCGGCATTGCTTAAACACGTGCCTGTGAGTATCCGTCAGCAAGATGAGTTCTACGGTGTCGGAAAAGCCTAAAAGAGCTCTTAAGGGTGTTACACTTAGTGTAAAACTAGACACAATTAAGCATTTTGATCGTGGTGAATGAAGTAAGGACAAAGTGAGTTTGGCTTGTGGAAGTTGACGATGATGATGTTGAAGAGGTTTTGGCATCCCATGACCAAGAACTGATAGATGAAGAGCTGATGCAATTGGAAGAGGAAAGGATAACAATCCAAACTGAATGCAGTAGCGAACGGACTGAAAGTGAAGTCGTCCAGGAATTGAACGTGAAGCAACTGCGTGAGACGATAGAAAAATGCGCTAGGATAAGCAGTCAAGCATACTGTCGTTTTTCAAGCCTTCCACATCAGCCACAGCAGCCGACTAACCTCGACCTTTGACATCGAGGCAGGCAGACATAGAAGAAGATGACCCTGATGGAAACAGACGACAATGAGATGACACCCCAGTGTCCCATCACCCCAACCCCCAGGCCACGGACCGATACACTGCCACGGAGAATGCAGCGGTAGCCGGGACGCACCCAGCACATCTTTAAGAAAAAAGTCGAAAAAACAAGCTAATTAATTAGGTGGCGCCCGGCACATAATTGTCGGCCCAGATCAGAGGCGATTGCCGTGTTATTTGGTATGATTTGGCAGCTTCATAGCTTAAAGGTTCATGGAGAGAGTGTTTCTGCCGAGAGCGCTTCTGTGAGATTTTCGCTATGGAGAACGGTGCGGCAATGATTGTAGAAAAGTATTTCTACTTTATATAGGCTGTGTATTTATCATATCATTCCTGCTTTTACTATATGTTACTGTTATTTTAGGTTTTATGTGTTATTTGGTATGATTTGGTAGATTATTTTTTGGGTCTGCGAACACTCACAAATTTTTCCCATATAAATGAATGGTAATTACTTCTTCACTTTACAGCATCCCGGCTTATGAACCGTTTCATAGGAACGATCTACCTTTGGATGGCAGGGAAAACCTGTAGTCACTGGCAGCAAACCAGAAAAGGCCTCTCTTATTCCCACTTGCTGCCTCCTGCCTGTCAGTCATTCTGCTATCCATGCCAATATCTTTCCTGTAACGTCATAGGGTTTTATCTTGTTAAGCAGCCTCATGTGTGGCACCTTATCAAATGCATTCTGAAAATCCAAGTAAATGACATCCACTGCCTCTCCTTTGTCCACCCTGTTTGTTAATTCCTCAAAAAACTCCAACACATTTGTCAGGTAAGATTTCCCTTTACAGAAACCATGCTGACTTTGACTTATTTTATCATTAGCTCCAAGTACCTCAAAACCTCATCCTTGATAATAGACTCCAACACTTTCCCAACCACTGAGGTTAGGCTAACTGGCCTATAATTTCCTTTCTTTTACCTCCCTCCCTTCTTAAAGAGTGGAGTGACATTTGAAATTTTCCAGTCCTCCAGGACTATACCAGAATCAAGTGATTCTTGAAAGATCATGACCAATGCATCCGTTGTATCCTCAGGACTCTGGGATGTAGTCCATCTGGCCCAGGTGACTTACCCACCTTAAGACCTTTGAGTTTGCCTGGCACTTTTTCTTTTGTAATAAAAATGGCACTCACTCCTGCTCCCTGACACTCACAGACATCTGGCACACTGCTAGTGTCTTCCACAGTGAAGACAGATGCAAACTGCCCATTAACTTCATCTGCCATTTCTTTGTCCCCCATTATTACCTCACCAGCATCATTTTGCAGTGGATCAATACCAACTCTCACCTCCCTTTTACTCTGAAAAATCTTTTGGTATACTGCTTTATATTATTAGCTAGTCTGACCTCATATTTCATCTTTTCTCTTCCTACGGCTTTTTAGTTGCCTTTTGTTGGATTTTAAAAGCTTCCCAATCATCCAACATCCCACTCACTTTTGCTACCTTATATGCCCTTTCTTTGGCTTTTACACAGTCCTTAACTTACTTTGTCAGACACAGTGGCCTACCCTTGCCATTAGAGAACTTTTTCCTCTGTGGGAACTATTCCCAGAAACTTCCCCCATCTCTGCTCTGCTGTCATCCTCCTCCAATCCATCTGGGAAAGCTCCTCTCTCATGCCTCTGTAAATCCCTTTATTCCATTGCAGTACAGATACATGTGAGTTGTGCTTCTCCCTCTCAAAGTGTGGTATGAATTCAATCATATTATGATCACTGCCTCCTAAGGGTTCTTCTACGTTAAACTCCCTAATAAGATCTGGGTTATTACACAACACCCAATCTAAGATAGCCTTTCCCCGAGTAGGCTTAAGCACAAGCTGCTATAAAAAAGCCATCTCGTAGGCATTCAACAAATTCCTCCTCCTATGATCTGACATCAATCTGATTTTCCTAATGTTGCATATTGAAGTCCCCCATTACAATTGTGACATTACCCCTATTACATGCCCTACCAGCTCCCTTTGCAATCTCAACCCCACATCTTGGCTACTATATAGAGGCCTATATATGATTCCTAGAATGTTTTTTTCACCCTTGCAATTTCTTAACTCCACACACAAAGATTCAATATTCTCTGACCCTATGTCATCTCTTTCTAAAGATGTATCTCCATCTCTCACCAACAAAGCCACACCAACACCTTTGCCTTCCTACCTGTCCTTTCGGTACAAAGTATATCCTTTAATGTTAAGCTCCCAGCTATGGGCTTCTTTCAGCCATGACTCAGTGATGCCCATTACGTCGTACCGACCACTCTCTAGTTGCTTCATGAGTTCTTCCACCTTATTCCAAATGCTACGTGCATTTAAATACAGAACCTTCAGTCCTGTATTCTTCGCCCTCTTGAATTTTGCCACTGTGGTACAATTTAACTCTGGTCCGTCTGCATTTGTACCCATTCATTGGCTTGTCCTTCCTTATGTTCATTTTACACACATCATCTACTTGTAAACCTGTTGGCTCATCCTCAGCTCTATTATACTGGTTCCCGTTCCCCTGCCATATTAGTTTAAACCACTCCTAAAAGCTCTAGTAAACCTGCCCTTAAGAATATTGGTCCCCTTGGACTCAAGTGTAACCAGTCCCTTTTGTACAGGTCCCACCTGCCCCGGAAGAGTTCCCAGTTATGATTTACCTAACTATGGTTAGCACAAGACCTAGAGCAATAAATAACCTGCACAGGAACAAGGTGCATTGTGGCATCTGTGGAAGGAAACGGACAGTTGACAGCACCTACAGAGAGGAATAAACAGTCAACATTCTGGGCTGAGACCTTTCATCAGGAGCTGAAAAGGAAGGGGGAAGAAGCCACAGTAGGGTGGGGAGAGGGGAAAGAGTACAAGCTGTTCTGTGTTGGGGTCTGAAGGTCCAAGTATCACGCCTAAATCATCTTGTCAAGTCCATGTGAGGGGCAACTTGAGTGAGGGGGAAACAATAGTACCACTGGGGACTTTACCAAGTTAGCAGCAGCTCCTCAATCTGAAATACAACTGACTGAGTACTCATACCCCAGAAACCATGACATAGAATCGTACAGCACAGTACAGGCTCTTCGGCCCACATTGTTGTGCCGACCCTCAAACCCTGCCTCCCATATAAGCCCCCACCTTAAATTCCTCCATATACCTGTCTAGTAGTCTCTTAAACTTCACGAGTGTATCTGCCTCCACCACTGACTCAGGCAGTGCATTCCACGCACCAACCACTCTCTGAGTAAAAAACCTTCCTCTAATATCCCCCTTGAACTTCCCACCCCTTACCTTAAAGCCATGTCCTCTTGTATTGAGCAGTGGTGCCCTGGGGAAGAGGCACTGGCTGTCCACTCTATCTATTCCTCTTATTATCTTGTACACCTCTATCATGTCTCCTCTCATCCTCCTTCTCTCCAAAGAGTAAAGTCCTAGCTCCCTTAATCTCTGATCATAATGCATACTCTCTAAACCAGGCAGCATTCTGGTAAACGCAGAGCATCAACATCTCTGCTGAGGGGTAAATGCAACTTACATTTATGAACAGCATTAGGATCAGGAACAAGTGATACAGAATCCAACATGAACTCCATCAACATCACTTAGAAGTTTTACTGTCAACCACATCCCCCCCACCCCCGCCCCCTGGGTCATTCAATCCACTCCACCATCCAGGCTGCACTGCACACTGTTTACAAAGAGCTCTGTGTCACTCACCCGGACTCCACCATCAGCACCTCTCAAAGCCCTGACCTCCAGGAGACACCGAGGAAAACCAGCAGCTGCTGGCTTCTCTCCAAGTCACATACCACCCTGACTTGGAAACGTATCCCCATTCCGTCACTGTCTCTGGGCCTAAATCCCTGAAATCCACAGAGAGCAGCGTCCGGACAGGAGTGGCTGCAGAAGGTGGCACACCATCACCTTCTCGAATTCAAGTCAAAGTACATTTATTATCAGAGTACGTATGTATTACACAACCCTGAAATTTGTCTTTCCCACAGACCGTACAAAACAACAAACAGCCATGGAACCAACCCTTTCAAAGAAAAACATCAAACATCAAATCCCCTCACCCCCATGCACAAAACAGTAACAAGCGAAAAGACAGAATATACAGCGCAAAATCAAAAGACACATTTCAGCACAGTTCAGCTCAGCGTTCATTAGTTGTAGGCCGCAAGGGTGATTTGGGGAGGGCTGCTAAATGCTGGCTTTGCCAGTGACACCTGCAGGCTGCATAAATTTAAGGAAAAAATTGACTTTTAATATGGGGTTTGAAAAGGGAGACTGCAGCGACTGACTCAAGTAAGTGGCATTTTAGATCTGACAGCCATACACACACTGGTGACAGACTAACACAAAAGACACTTTCCCACCTATCAACTCCCAGCTTCTCACTTCACACTCCCCTTGCTCGCCTGCCTTCACCTATCACCTGTCAGCTTGTGTTTCCCCCCTCCCTCGCCTTCTTATTCTGGTTTCTGCCCCCCTTCTTTTCCAGTCTGGATGAAGCGACTCGGCCCAAAACGTCAGCTGTTTATTCCCCTCCTGAGACGTTGAGCTGCTCCAGCATTTGGTGTGTCTTTCTCAGATACAACAACTGGTGTGTTTGCTAATCCAACCTTCGCACGTGCTGTGCCCATGTGTCTTTACGTAGTAGCAAGCCAGATGCACAGAGCCACAGCTCAATACTAATGAAGCTTAGACTCAATGCTGTTCCGTCAGAACTGTGGGAGGCAGCAATATCTGGAAACCATTATGAACCCGTCGAGAGTAGAGTGATTTCACCAAGCCACACTTCAACCAATGTAATCTTATAGGTGAAAGCTATACCATACATCCTGGTAATCAAAACTATTACAGAAACTGCATTTTAGTAATATAGTCGACTATTAATGCGATGGTGAGGCTGCCTTTGGCATTTCTCATTACTATTACATGAAAGTAGATATACCCATAATTTACTGCACATAATCACACAGCATTCTCCGTGCCTGCAGAATTCTATGCTTCGATCCAACTTGCTAGCTTCAATGTCACTGTCTTGAATATTCACATTTTATACGCTCAGTGGTCACTTTATTTGGTAGCTCATGTTCTTAATAAAGTGGCCACTGAGTGTATGTTCATGATCTTCTGCTGCTGTAGCCCATCCAGTTCAAGGTTCAACATGTTGTACATTCAGAGATGCCCTTCTGCACACCACTGTTGTAACACATGTTTATTTGAGTTACTGTCACCTTCCTGTCAGCTTGAACCAGTCTGACCATTCTCCTCTGACCCCTGTCATTGACAAGGCATTTTCACCCTCAGAACTGCAGTCTAGAGATGGTTGTGCATGAAAATCCCAGGAGAATCAACAGTTTCTGAGGTACTCAAACCACCTCATCTGGCACCAACAATCATTCCACAGTCTAAGTCATTTAGACCGCATTTCTTCCTCATTCTGATTTTTGGTCTGAACAACAACTGAACCTCTTGACCATGCTTGCATGCTTTTATACATTGAGTTTCTACCATGTGATTGGCTGATTAGATACTTGTATCAAAGAGCAGGTGTATAGGTGTACCAAATAAGGAGGACACCAAATGTTTTAAGTTGTATACTCACTGCTTCTTAGAACATTAAAAACACAAAACACAAAGGCACACTTGCATTTCAATAGCACCCTTCACATCCACACAATATTTCAAAACACTCTGCAAGCAATAAAATCATAGTAAAGTGTTGGAAATGTGAGGCAAACTTTCACTTGACAAGCTTGCACAGACAGGAAATGGTGAGGACCGGGTAACTTGATTTTATTAATACACACAAAGTGCTGCAGGAACTCAGCAGGTCAAAGAGTATCTACGGAGGTAAATGGAAAGTCAATGTTTCTGAAAGCATCCAGAGACTTGGCCTCCACAGCCTTCTGGGGCAGAGCATTCCATATATCCACCACTCCCTGGGTGAAAAAGTTTTTCCGCAACTCTGTTCTAAATGGCCTACACCTAATTCTTAAACTGTGGCCTCTGGTTCTGGACTCACCCTTCAGCAGGAACATGCTTCCAGCCTCCAGCGTGTCCAATCCCTTAATAATCTTATATGTTTCAATAAGATCCCCTCTCAGCCTTCTAAATTTCAGAGTATCAAGCCCAGTCGCTCCAATCTTTCGACGTATGACAGTCCCGCCATCCCGGGAATTAACCTTGTGAACCTACGCTGCACTCCCTCAACAGCAAGAATGTCCTTCCTCAAATTTGGAGACCAAAACTGCACACAGTACTCCAGGTGTGGTCTCACCAGGGCCCTGTACAGCTGCAGAAGGACCTCTTTGCTTATTATCAATAAGCAAGTTATTATCAATAACTTTTTTTCTGAATTAAATTGTGGTGAAGTATCACCACAACCAATGAAGAGGCAAGCGAAGGTGAAGCTGACTCGTGCTGATGCGATGCAAAGTCAGAGCGTAACGTGTTCAAGACGGTGTTGGAGTCAGAGATGGAATTGGAGCGAGTCAGTCAGAGAGGAGTTGAGGTGATTGGAGTGAGTCAGTCAGAGAGCAGTTGAGGTGATTGGAGTGAGTCAGTCAGAGAGGAATCGAGGTGATTGGAGTGAGCGAGTCAGAGAGGAGTCAAGGTGGAGGAGCTTCGATGCCCGTCCACCTAAACCAGGAGAGAGGTTGAATCGATCTAAGTGCCAAGCTGATTTTGAAAAGTCGGGAACAGCCTTGGGCCGAACAGCGAGGTCTAGGCCCAGAGCGTATAGCTGCGGCAATGCCCGGGTCCTAGCGTGTGGCACAACCTGGTGTTCGGATGATTTGAATGCTGGCCCAGATAGACTGAAAAGGCAGGGTGTTGGGACCGGAGACAAGGGTCAAGCCGATTCCACTCACTCTTCCGTGATGTTCACCCTCCTCTCCATGGAGAGTGGCTGTCAGACTGCTCCGGCTGTTCCTGCTTCCGTTGCTAGATGATTTGCGGTGTTTTTCCTCTTTCTCGGCGCATTGGGTGCGGGTCTTTTTTAAATTGGGTTCTTTCGGGTTTCTTGCTTTGTGGCTGCTTGTAAGCAGATGAATCTCGAGATTGTATTATTTATACATCCTTTGATAATAAATGTACTGTGAATCCTTTGAAGAAGAAACCCTTCTGGTTACAGAGAGGACGTGCAAACTCCACGCAGACAGCATCAGAGGTCGGGATTGACCACGGGTCCCTGCAGCTGTGAGACAGCAGCCCCAACGCAGTGGCCACCCCTCCCCTTCCTTATCTCTGTAATCTCCTCCAGCCTCCGAGATTTCTCTGCTGCTCCAATTGCAGCCTCTTGCCTGCAGATAAATTTATCCGTGCCACCATTTGACCCTGGTATCGAGCCAAAGCAACGACTGTCAGTTTCCCTCCACAGATGCTGCCTGACCCACTGAGTTCCTCCAACAGTTTGTGTTTTGCTCCAGATTCCAGCATCTGCAGTATCCTGTGCCTGCATCCAAGTCACCCAGGTGGTGTGAAAGGTGCTGCTTACACTCAGTTGCCACTTTACTAGGTACACCTGATCGCTAGCACAAATATCTAATCAGTCACCGTGTGGAAGCAACTCAATGCACAAAAGCCATGGACAATTCTGATCTGATGGAGACAGACGTGAAAGCGCAGAGGAACATCTGGAGAAATTTCTGAAACCCCGGTTCGCTGCCGCTGTTACTCCGCGATTGAGAATCTTCCAGAGGGAAAGCCCCAGAATCCCCGGCTTTGCCTGCTGCTGGCGACCGAGATTGAGGTTGAATCGTTCGGATAGAGATGGCGCTCGGTACTCGGTGTCGGAGGGCTGATCGGAGGCTTGAAGTTTTCGGACAACTCAGAGTCGGACTGTGGTCGGGCCTGGCAAAGAGAGTTTTCTTCCTTCTCCCGTCTGCGTGAGATGTGGGATATTTGAGAGACTTTGAACTTTTTTACTGTGATCATGGCCTGTTCCTAATCAAGTTATGGTATTGTTGCACTGTTGTAACTATATGTTATAATTATGTGGTTTTTGTTAGTTTTTCAGTCTTGGTCTGTCCTGTGTTTCTGTGATATCACACCCGAGGAATATTGTATCATTTCTTAATGCATGCATTACTAAATGACAATAAAAGAGGACTGCGTGTCCTCATAATCTAATCTAAAAGCATGCAGACGTTGCTCAATTGTCATTCAGACCAAATATCAGAGTGGGGAAGAAATACGAACTAAACTACTTTGACTATGGAATGATCGTTGGTGCCAGATTAAATGGTTTGATTATCTCAGAAACTGCTGGGATTTTCATGCACAAAAGTCTCTAGAGTTTGCAGAGAACAGTGTGAAAATTAAAATAAAACATCCAGCGAGTGGCAGTTCTGTGGGTGAAATCATCTTGTTAGTGTGAAGTGTTAGAAGAGAATGGCTAGACTGGTTCAAGCTGACAGGAGGGCATCAGTAACTGTGTCGCAACAGGCGCTGTGCAGAGGAACATCTCCAAACTCGCATGTCGAACATTGAAGTGGATGGGCTACTGCAGCAGAAAACTACTCCTGTACCAAATAAAGTGGCCACGGAACGTCAATGGAAATTGTTGCTACTGTTTCTCGGAGCTTGAATATCAGGACCCAGATGTTGCACAATGGGACATCATGAGACCTCGTCTCCTCAGAGATCCAAGTACAAAACCCTGTGCAGACGCGGAGGTGGGAGTCTCCACCCCCCTTCACCACTCAACATCAATACCCAACACAAAACGGCACACTTATTCAGGGAAAAGCTCTCAAGTAAATAAAAACTGAAATCCTTTAAATTATGGAATAACACGAAAGAGCAGATCATAGCGGTATACTTTCCTGCCAATACTTAAAATTAACTTGGGCAGACGAGTGATGGAACAGGCAAAGGGAGCAGGTTGTGACAATGATTCAGACCATTTGTTAGAGGGTGAAAAAGATTAGGTTGAATTGCCTGTTTCTCCAACACAAGTTTGAAACACCTCCATGTATTTCCACTAACTGCAATGTAATAATACCCAGATTATCTGCCCTTTTAGTGTTGCTGGTGTGGGGCGAGAGCAGGGAAGAATCTTTCATCTTCTTCTTCCAAACAGCAGCCTTAGAATCCGTCTGAGGGAGAAGCCCCCACTCAAAAGACAATGCAGATTTCTCTGACAACACATCGATCTTCAAGACAGAAAGCTAACTTGTTTCCCATTTCATAGACACTGCCCCATCTGCTCAGTGCAGCCAACATTTTCTGTTTTTACGCCAAGAAATAAAGGTTAACATTTGAAGCGAAACAAGAAGATCTTCTGAGAAACGAGTTCTTGGTTTACACACTAACATTTCAGCAGCTAGAGATTCCAGTCATGATTTTAACCCTGCAGCTAAACTTGCTCATTCAGGCAAAGAAATTTCAACCCAAATTATAAAATCTACAAGGTTTTAGTGCAGACTATTGTAACCGGGCTCTAAAGAATTCTCGGACTAATGTGACATCCCTATCAGCCTGCAGTAAAAGAGGACATTAACGTCCTGTCTCTTCTTGCAAGCAGAATATTATCCATCTTATTCTGCACAATGAATCCCATCTTGGATTGTGACCAAAGGCTATTGTACTATATATAACACAGAGCCATGTAGTCAATCAATAACACAGTGAACCATGCAACCTCAGCAGGGACACAGTCGAGCAAACATATCAGCATCGTCTTTCTGGGATGAGGGTGGAGAACGTCGCAGAAGGAATGCAGAGCTACACGAAATTTTACATTTTCAATAAAAAAAGACTGCTGATTTTGTTGAGGCACAATTTGCAGATAATGGTTTTACATCTGAGACTCGGGTGTCAGTAGTTTGCTTCAAAATGATCTGTGCCCCTTTTATTGCCAGGTTTGACTATTTTAACAAACTCCTGATCAGCTGCTTTCATAAGAACATACGTAACCACAAATAAAATAGTGGGCTGCTCCACCACTCAAGTCTGGCCACTATTCAATATCTCCCACAGATCTCAACTCTTCTCCTGTGCTGGGTCCCCATGACCCTCAGTTCTCTAATCTTTTAAAAAAAGTTATCTTGTTCCTCTGGTAATACCCCAGTGATAGTCTGTATCTTGTGTAAAGTGTTCCAGAGATTCACTATCCACTGCAAAAATGAACTCCCAAGTTACAATTTTAAAATGATCAGCCCCCAATGTTCTAACTGTGTCCCCTCATTTGAGATTCTTCCCTGTATGGAAACATCTCAACGTAAGACCATAAAGAGAGAGCAAAATTCAGCCATTTGACCCATCCAGTCTGCTCCACCACTTCATCATGGCTGATCCAATTTCCTTTCAGTCCCAGTCTCCTGCCTTCTCCCCCATATTCCTTCATGCCCTGACTAATCAAGAATCTATCAACCTCTGTCTTAAGTACACCCAATGACTTGGCCTCCTCGGCCACTTGTGGCAATGAATTCCACAGATTCACCACTCCCTGGCTAAAATAATTCCTCCTCATCTCGGTTCTAAATGGACGTCCCTCTTTTCTGAGGCTGTGCCCTCTGGTCTCGAGACTCCCACACCGTAGAAAACATCCTCTCACATCTACCTAGTCTGCCCAGTCTCAGCTCCTCAGGGTCTTTTATATTTGAGTATCTTTCTTCGTTCTTCTAAACTCTGAAGAACATAGATCTAAATTCTTTATCTGTTTGTGAGAGGAATCCAGAGCACCCACAGGAAACCCACGTGATCAGACGTACAAACTCCTTACAAACAGCAATGGAACGAAACCTCTGTAATAGCATTATGCTAACTGCTAAGCTACTGTGCCAACCTGATATGATATGACAGGACATATGTAGCTCCCACTTGAACACAGCTCCCTCAGATGTATCTATTAAGTGCAATGTCCTCCCAGTTTTTTGATGTAATGTTGAATTTCTTCAGGCTGATTTTGATGCTATCTTTGAAGTGTTTCCCTTGTTCACCAGAAGTTTGCTTCAACTGGAAGTGAAGGATCTGTTTGTGAAGATATGAGCTAGATACCTGGATGATGTGACTTATCCATTGGACCTGGTGTTGCTTTATCATGTTGGAGATGCTGTTCACGCTGCTCTCCTCTAGTACACTGCTGTTGACATGTCTACCCTTCCAACCGATCCTCAAAAGCTTTCGTAAGGACCGCTAGTGCTTTTGTTCCAGGGCTTCCCAGTATCTACTGTAGGTAGTTCACGATTCAGCTCCATACAGTAACATAGGAAGGACACCTCTTCTGTAGACCAAAAGTCTTGTTTGGACCTGTTGGTTACAGTTTTCAAGACTCTTTTCCTAAATCTTGCGTAGGTCCACGAGCACAACTCAGGGGGTAGTTCCTCTTTGCCTTGATCCCACCTTGGCAGATTTCTTCAAAAGATAATTCAGAGTTAGCTTGTTATTTTCGTGTGGAAGAGTGTGGGGCTTAATAAAATCCTGAGGGAATTTGACGGGGTGGATGTAGAGAAGATGTTTCCTTTGGTGGGGAAATTCAGAATGAAGGATCACTGTTTAAAAATAAAAAAGCCACCCCAATTTTTAAACTGTGAATTGTGTTACGAACCCACAGGTTTCATTTACTGTGGACTGTTATTTTAAGAGCACCTAAATGAGGCGGGACTATGATGTTGTTCACTGACTGACTTGCAACTTGTTTAACTTTAAAACAAGGACACAGACAGTCACAGTCAGAAGACAGTTGAGAGAGAGAGAGAGAGAGAGACAGAGACAGAGAGAGAGACAGAGAGAGCAACCAGCTGTTGGAACTTCAGCTGGTCACTGCGATGGTTTGAAACTCTCTCATGCCCACAAGGGTGGGTTAAATATCTGCACACGGTGGACTACGAATGGGTGTCTGTCACTTCGTGTAATCCAAAGGAGTGGATTTTGTTTGGGAGACCACTTATGTGTTAACCCTTGCCTGGGTATGTTGTGTAGTAATCCCTTGAAGACGATATCCCTGGTGACAGATCACTTTCAGTGATAATTTGTATGTGGATTTGGAACGACAGGACGGACAAGATCTACAGCGACTGTTATCTCGTTTTACCATCATGGAATCTGTGGAATACTTCATAATTACCTCTTCTCTACGTTTCACCCTGGATTACAAATATCTCTCTCCTATCATTCCGTAGATGAACTGAACTTTCCCACTTTACCATTTCAGGACTCTAAGCTTTGTTTCCCCAAGCTTAACTTAGTTTGGGAGCTATGTTACACACATATATACACATCACACTGTTAACAGTTGTTTATCTTGATTAAGTTACAATGTTATAAGTATATAGTAATAAAGATAGTGGTTTTAACATTAAAACCCGACTCAGTGTGAAATCTCTTGCTGCTGGTTTATTTCAAAACGTTACAGCACGTAACAATTGACCATCTCAGATAGTAAATAATGTTACCGGGGAAGTGCGATAGAATGGAGAGGCTATAGGTGCAGGTGAACGTGTCAACGCATGTAGACAGGGTGGTGGAGAAGGCATTTGGGTCGCGGTCCTTTATCAATCAGAACATTGGGTACAGGAGATGAGGTGTCTTGTTACTGTGGCACAAAATATTGGTAAGGTCACATTTGGAGTAAGGCTTTGACTGTCCTGTTGTAAGAAGGATATCATTAGCTCAAAATTCAAGGTAAGTTTACTATTACGGTATGTATATAGCACTACATACTACCTTGAGGTTTATTTTAGAACATAGAACATAGAATAGTACAGCACAGTACAGGCCCTTCGGCCCACAATTTTGTGCCGACCCTTAAACCCTGCCACCCATATAACCCCCCAACTTAAATTCCTCCATATACCCATCTAGCAGTCTCTTAAACTTCACTAGTGTATCTGCCTCCACCACTGACTCAGGCAGTGTATTCCACGCACCAACCACTCACTGAGTAAAAAACCTTCCTCTAATATCCCCCTTGAACTTCCCACCCCTTACCTTAAAGCCATGTCCTCTTGTATTGAGCAGTGGTGCCCTGGGGAAGAGGCGCTGGTTATCCACTCTATCTATTCCTCTTAATATCTTGTACACCTCTATCATGTCTCCTCTCATCCTCCTCTCCAAAGAGTAAAGCCCTAGCTCCCTTAATCTCTGATCATAATGCATACTCTCTAAACCAGGCAGCATCCTGGTAAATCTCCTCTGTACCCTTTCCAATGCTTCCACATCCTTCCTATAGTGAGGCGACCCGAACTGGACACAGTACTCCAAGTGTGGCCTAACCAGAGTTTTATAGAGCTGCATCATTACATCGCGACTCTTAAACTCTATCCCTCGACTTATGAAAGCTAACACCCCATAAGCTTTCTTAACTACCCTATCCACCTGTGAGGCAACTTTCAGGGATCTGTGGACATGTACCCCGAGATCCCTCTGCTCCTCCACACTACTAAGTATCCTGCCATTTACTTTGTACTCTGCCTTAGAGTTTGTCCTTCCAAAGTGTACCACCTCACACTTCTCTGGGTTGAACTCCATCTGCCACTTCTCAGCCCACTTTTGCATCCTATCACATCATTCCCTCCCCCGCCTCCCCCCACTTTGTTTTCCACAGGGGTCGCTCCCTACGCGACTCCCTTGTGCATTTGTCCCTCCCCACTGCTCTCTCTCCTGGCACTTATCCTTGCAAGCAGAACAAGTGCTACACCTGCCCCTACACCTCCTCCCTCACTACCATTCAAGGCCTCAAACAGTCCTCCCAGGGGAGGCGACACTTCATTTGTGAGTCTACTGGGGTCATCTACTGTGCTTGATGACCTGATGTAGATTGGAGACCGCTTTGCCGAGCACCTACATTCCGTTCGCCAGAAGAAGCTGGATCTCTCAGTGCCACCCATTTTAATTCCACTTCCCATTCCCATTCTGATATGTCCATCCATGGCCTCCGCCACTGTCGGGATGAGGCCACAGTTAGGTTGGAGGAACAACACCTTATATTCCGTTTAAGTAGCCTCCAAAGCCGGCTGGTGGCATAGTGGCACCAGCGCCGGACTTCGGAGCGAAGGCTCTTGAGTTCGAATCCAGCCGGCTCCCTTGCTCGCTTTCCATCCGTGCTGGGTTGAGCGTCGAGCTAGCAACTCGGCCTCGTAAAAATAAGAAAGCCTGCTAAAAAAAAATGCCGTCATGATGGCGTCCTGATGACTCCACTCGGAGTCAAGGGCTTTCTTCTTCTAAGTAGCCTCCAACCTGATGGCATGAACATCGATTTCTCGAACTTCCGGTAATGCCCACCTGCCCCACCCCCTTTTCTCTCTCTCACCTTATCTCCTTGCCTGCTTATCGCCTCCCTTTGGTGCTCCTCCCTCCTTTTTTTCTTCCATGGCCTTCTGCCCTCTCCTGTCAGATTTCCCCCTCTAGCCCGTTATCTCTTTCACCAATCAGCTTTCCAGCTCTTTACTTCATCCCTCCCCCTCCTGGTTCTCTCTCCCCTTTCCCAAGTTTTAAATCTACTCCTCATCTTTTTATCTCTAGTCCTGATGAAGGGTCTCGGCCCGAAACATCGACTGTACTCTTTTCCATAGATGCTGCCTGGCCTGCTGAGTTCCTCCAGCATTTTTTGTGTGTTGCTTTGGAGAAGTTGTTGCCTGGATTTTGAAATGTTAACCGCAGTGAAATTACAAGCAGTTACTGTCATTACTGTGTGAAATTGATTGCACATGTTGCTGAAAGCAGTCCTGAAATTGCTGGTCAGTGACCCAGCACCAAGGCATTGAAAAAGAAGTCAGCCATGCCTAAATGGCTGACCTGATGGGCCGAATAGCCTAATTCAGTTCCTATATCTTATGGTCTCAATCACTAAGAACCCTGTCTTCAAAGGAAATTGATGAGACTTTCAGCCATTCACCAACTTGCTGAAAAATACCCTGATTATTTTAAACCTTTTTACTAAGTCTGTTTTTAATGGATTATTAAGCCATAATCACTTCTGAGCAAACTACCTTTCCCCAAGACTGATGTGATGTCTGAGAATTCTAACTCCATCATAAATATTTCAAAATGCAATAGACTCTAACAAATTATTTAAGAAAATAATTTTTAAAAACTTTTTTTTACTTGTTTGCCTGTGAGAACTCCTCCATGTGACTGGCTACTCAGTCAACTTGTTGACTTCATAGCCATTGGATGCCTGGAACTGCACTGATCTGGTGACTAACAGCAGTAGAAAAGGCAAATTCAATACCCGTTTGTTAGATCTTTCCTTGAGATTAATACGGCAAACTCAAATCCATTAATTGTTCTCAGTTGCCTACCAGATAAACCTTAAAGACAGCTAAATAATGCTTTATGCCATCAATAATCCTTTCAGATTCGCAGCGCTGTCTACCATCGCTCTAAGCTAGGCTCTCTGCACTTCATCGTAGCTTTCAGTGAATCGCCATTCTAATAGATTTTAAAATTCATCCTCCAGCTGGTTTTGAAATCATTTGACAAATATGCAGAGACACTGTATCCTGAGGAAAGGCACAGAAAACAAGGTTACAAAAATAAAGAACTGTACTGGTGCACGCTGTGATTCTCCACACCAGTGCACACGACGTACTGCAGGCAGCGATACAGCGATACCCATGTCACAGGCATGATATCTCGGAGAAGACTGCCAGCTCCATCCCAAAATGTTTGACGAGGGACAAGCCTTTAGAGCAAAGATATAAAGAAGATGCGCAAACATATCAATAAGATTAAAAGAGAGCAGAGAAAATTCACAAGGATGTTGCTGGAACTTGAGGGGAAGTGTTTACTTGGCAGAACGATGGACTCAGGGTCTGGACTATATATATATATATGTGAGGACTAGGCTCATGAAACGATGTCGGCTGCATACAGCTTCCAGGGAGAGGCGTTGGAGTCAGTGCACTCCCCTAGGGGTGGTGTGGCACGGTGTCCTGGCTGGAGTCAGGTGCTGCTCCCCCACACCGCATCCCCTCAGTATTCACTCAGTGGAAGACAAGCTCTGTTGTGGTCATCTGCGAATTTCAGTGGTGTTGGATGGCTTGAGTTTGGACTCTTTTACTGAGTGGCTGTATCCTTCTAACTAACTCTAATTGGGAAATTGATATTTTGCTCCATAGCACTAAGCAAGTCTTAATGTGTTCACATGCTGAAACCTACAGACAAAGGGTCTACTGGGATCAGTCAGTGACGTAAAATAGCATGAGTGACAACAGCCTCATTAGCAACTTCAGCTACCAAGGAATTTATATGTATAATGTATTTTTCTCTTCCAGTTTCATGCAATTGAAACATTTCTTTGGAATTGGGAGTGAAATGCATTAATGACCATTTTGCTGTTTTGCATCACGGTGGGCATCTGACTGGGCACAGAGTGACTGACAGCTTCAGAGAAGAACTCAGATTGGTGAACCTCTCATCACAACACTAAGCAGTATTGCATCTGTATTGGACCGTCTCAGTACTTTTATATTTGTGTGCTGTAGCACTTACTTTTTATTCGCAGTTATTTTGTAAATAACACTATTCTTTGCATTTCTGGTTCGACGCTAACTGCATTTCATTGGCTTTGTATCTGTACTCGGCACAATGACAATAAAGTTGAATCTAATCTACTCTAATTAAGTTATCCTGGAATCATTGGGTAAGTGCTTCACCTGTTTCCCATCTTCTGGCCTTCCCTCCCCTCATAGCACTGACCACATCCACCTTACCTCACTCACAACACACCCCACCAAAGCACAGGCCTCAACACTTCAACAACCCCCTGATTGTTGTTGCTTCTCTGTCTTTGTGTGCAATTTTTCATTTATTCTATTTTATTTATTTGTTCTACCGTATATGCCTGCAAGAAATAGAATCTCAGGGCATTATATATGTAAGACCATAAGCCCATATGACACAGGAGCAGAAGTAGGTCATTCGGCCCATCGAGTCTGCTCTGCCATTCAATCATGGGCTGATCCAATTCTTCCAGTCATCCCCACTCCCCTGCCTTCTCCCCATACCCGTTGATGCCCTGGCTAATCAAGAACCTATCTATCTCTGCCTTAAATGCACGCAATGACTTGGCCTCCACAGCTGCTTGTGGCAACAAATTCCACAGATTTACTACCCTCTGACTAAAGTAATTTCTCTGTATCTCTGTTCTAAATGGACGTCCTTCAATCTTGAAGTCGTGTCTTCTTGTCTTAGACTCCCATACCATGGGAAATAACATTGCCATATCTAATCTGTTCAGGCCTTTTAACATTCAGAATGTTTCTATGAGATCCCCCCTCATTCTCCTGAACTCCAGGGAATACAGTCCAAGAGCTGCCAGACGTTCCTCATATAGTAACCCTTTCATTCCTGGAATCATTCTTGTGAATCTTCTCTGAACCCTATCCAATGTCAGTATATCCTTTCTAAAATAAGGAGCCCAAAACTGCACACAATACTCCAAGTGTGGTCTCATGAGTGCCTTATAGAGCCTCAACATCACATCCCTGTACTTATATTCTATACCTCTAGAAATGAATGCCAACATTGCATTTGCCTTCTTCACCACCGACTCAACCTGGAGGTTATCCTTCAAGGTATCCTACACAAGGACTCCCAAGTCCCTTTGCATCTCTGCATTTTGAATTCTCTCCCCACCTAAATAATAGCCAGCCTGTTTATTTCTTCCACCAAAGTGCACGACCATGCACTTTCCAACATTGTATTTCATTTGCTACTTCTTTGCCCATTTCCCGATCTAAGTCTCTCTACAGACTCTCTGTTTCCTCAATACTACCTACTCCTCTACCTACCTTTTTATCATCAGCAAATTTAGCCACAAATCCATTAATCCCATTGTCCAAATCATTGATATACATCGTAAAAAGCAGCAGTCCCAACACCGACCCCTGTGGAACTCCACTGATAACCAGCAGCCAGCCAGAATAGGATCCCATTATTACCAATCTCTGTTTTCTGCCGATCAGCCAATGCTCCACCCGTGCTAGTAACTTCCCTGTAATTCCACGGGCTCTTATCTTGCTAAGCAGCCTCATGTGCGGCACCTTGTCAAAGGCCTTCTGAAAATCCAAGTACACCATGTCTACTGCATCTCCTTTGTCTACCCTGCTTGTAATTTCCTCAAAAAATTGCAGTAGGTGAATCAGGCAGGATCTTCCTTTCAGAAAACCATGCTGGCTTTGGCCTATTTTGTCGTGTGCCTCCATGTACTCCATAATCTCATCCCCAACAATCGATTCCAACAACTTCCCAACCACTGATGTCAGGCTAACAGGTCTATAGTTTCCTCTCTGCTGCCTCCCACCCTTCTTAAATAGTGGAGTAACATTTGCAATTTTCCAGTCATCCGGTACAATGACAGAATCTATCGATTCTTGAAAGATCATTGTTAATGCCTCTGCAATTTCTTCAGCTATTTCCTTCAGAACCTGAGGGTGCATTCCATCAGGTCCAGGAGATTTACCCACCCTCAGACCATTAAGCTACCTGAGTACCTTCTCAGTCGTTACTTTCACTACACATGCTTCACTACCCTGATACTCATGAATGTCCGGTATACTGCAGATGTCTTCCACTGTGAAGTCTAATACAAAATACGTATTCAATTCCTCTGCTACCTCTGTGTCTCTCATTACGATATCTCCAGCTTAATTTTCTATTGGTCCTATATCTACCCTCAACTCTCTTTTACCCTTAATACACTTAAAAAAGCTTTTGGCATCTTTTTTGATATTTGTCGCCAGGTACCTCTCATAATTCATCTTTTCCTTCCTAAAGACCTTCTTAGTTTCCTTCTGCAAGCTTTTCAAAGCTCCCCAATCCTCTATCTTCGCACTAGCTTTGGCTTCCTTGTATGCCCTCTCTTTTGCTTTTACTTTGGCTCTGACTTCACTTGTCAGCCACGGGAGTGTCCACTTTGATAATTGATAATAACTTTGAATGTCCCAACCCATACTGTGTTACAAACCTTGTGTAATGTAATTCCAATCTCTTTGTATTACTACTGTCACTATGTTTACGAACCTGAGAATTAATAAAAAGATTAAAAAAGAAAGAAGAAGAAACCTGCTGTTTGTAATGTGCTGGTGCATAAAGCTGATTTTCATGGCTTTTAAACCTTGAGTATGTGTGCCCATGATGATAAACTTGAACTGTAAACTCACAGTCCCCACTGAGCCTCCTAATCCACTTCCCCCAAGACCCCAGCTCAACATCACCCCCTTGTTGCTGGTTCTCCCCCATTGACAAGCTCCGTTTAACTTTCCCCACCACAGCACATGACCCAATCCTCCAGCCCCACCTCCCTGCTGACAAGAAGCTCCTTTCAGTCTTCACAAAATTCTGGAAGAACTTTTGCTGAGTTCCTCCAAGATTTTGTGCAGGTTGCTCTAGACTTCAAGCACCTGCAGAATCTCTTCTGTTCCCTTCAATCTTCTCTCTCCTATATTCCTTTGCCCAACCCACAGCACATGCCCCGTTAATCCTTCACCCGACCCAAGACTCCAGCTGCAATCATTACACCCACCAACCTCCCTCCTTCCCCAGATGACCACCTGGAAGGTGGTAAGAGAAGCCAGGGGATGGGCAAGGTCAAGAGCTGGAGAAGAAGGAATCGGACAGGAGAGAAGAGTGGACCACGGGAGAAAGGGAAGGAGGAGGGGACTCAGGGGGAAATGGTAGGCAGGTGAGAAGAGGTAAAAGATCAGAGTGGGGATTAGAAGAAGGTGGGGTGGGGAAGTGGGTAAGGAAAATTTAGTTACCGTAAATCAATATTCGAGGCTACCTAGACAGAATATAAGGTGTTGCTCCTCCATCCTGAGGGTAGCATATACATACTTTAATTATAAGTTTACTTTGAATTTTGAATCCAGTGAACAATCCTGGTGGAGACAAGAGAGACAGCAGATGCTGAAATCTAGAGCTACAAACAATCAGCTGGATGAACTCTGTCGGGGGGAAGCAGCGGTGTGGAGGAATTGTCAATGCTTTGGGTTGAAACTCTGCCTCAGGACTGTTGTACGGTTTCATCCTGAAACCTTGACAATTCCCTTCCCTCCCACAGATGCTGCTTGAACTGCTGAGTACCTCCAGCAGATTATTTGTTAAATGATTCCAATTTTAGTGCTCAAGTGGAAGGACTAAACCTTGAAAGCAAACATTCTTAATATTAGGATCATTCTTGTCATCAGCTCTGGCTCGCAGGGTCACTCTGTCTGAAGTTATAACTTCAGGACTGTACCTGAGGCTCACGAATTCTTGCTGATGTTTCAATACAGGGCTGGGGGAGGGGAGGGGGAGGGCAGCTCTATCACTGAATTTTCTATTTACTATCCACTCTTCTTTGAAGGCTTAGACCATCTTGACTACAGCGGCCAAAAGATTTATTAATTTTTTTAAAATTTAGAGATACAGCACAGTAACTGGCCCAATGACCCTAACTGTAAATGTCACCAATTACATCCATGTGACTAATTAACCCACTAAACAGTACGTCTGTGGAATGTGGGAGGAAACCAGAGCACCCGGAGGAAACCTATGCAGTCACGGGGGCAACATCCAAACTCCTTATAGGCAGCGGCAGGAAATGAGGCCCAGTCGCTGGCACAATAATAGCATCACGCTAACCACTCTGCTATTGTGCTGCCCTGACTTTAGGTTAGATTTTAGGCTAGATCTTAGGTCGTAGCTTTGTAAATTAAAGCAGATTAAATGTCTTTTAAGTTAGAGTGTCTGCATCCACTAGTCTGTCAAGCAGAGGGTTCCAGACGAGAACAATTCATTACAGACATGTGAGACATCGAATGGACAGACACAGAAGATGCTGGAGATTCTTTCTGTTGTCCCAAGAGTGACATGAATTGGACTGGGTTTACACGGGCCTGATGTATGATGGAGAGCATTTGGACTGACTGCATCACCGCCTGGTACAGAGACTCCAATGCCCAGGATCCAAAGAGGCTGCCGACTCTCAGCCAGTTCCATCACGGGAATAACCCTCCCCACTGTCGAAGACATCTTCAAAAATTGGTGCCTGAAGAAGATGGCATCCATCTTTAAGGACCCTCACCATCTGGAATATGCCCTCTTCTTATTATCACCATCACAGAGGAATACAAGGACCCTGAAAACCCACACTATATGTTTCAGGAACAGCTTCTTCCTCTCTGCAATTAGATTCCTGAACAGTCCACGAACTGCAGTAATACACACGAAATGCTGGAGGAACTCGACAGGCCAGGCAACATCTATGGAAAAGAGTAAAGGCCGAGGCCTTCATCAGGACTGCTGGAGGGCTTCAGACTGAGACGCTGACTGTTGACTCTTTTCCAGAGATGCTGCCTGCCCTGCTGGGTTCCTCCAGCATTTTGTGCGTGTTGCTTGGATTTCCAGCATCGGCAGATTTTCTTCTGTTTGTGAGTCTGTGAATTTTTCCTCTTTTTCAGTTTATTTATTGTAATTTGTAGTAATATGTCTTACACTGTACGGCTGCCACAAAGCAACAAATTTCACGAGATACAGTGCATCAGTGCTAATACACCTGATTCAGATTCATGGTCTGAGTTCATGGTGTGGAACAGGGAAGGCTATGTTCTCCACATCACCACCATAAGCACAGCTCTAAAACTTCCACACTGACTGTGAACTCCTCCAAGAAGTCCACAGAAAGACATAGACACAAGAGGTTCTGCAGATGCTGGAAATCCAGAACAACACACACAAAATGCTGGAGGAACTCAGCAGGCCAGGCAGCGTCTATGGAGAGGAATAAACAGTTGATGTTCGGGCTGAGACTTTTCACCACGACTAGAAAGGAAGCGGGGAACAAGCCAGAATAAAGTGGGGGAGGGGAGGAGTACAAGCAGCAGGTGATAGGTGAGACCAATGAGGCGGTTAGATGGGGAGGGGGGCTTGAGGTAAAGGGCAGAAAAAGAAGAAATTGAACAAGAGAGGGCAGGATCATCGAAGCCTCTCTTCCATCTATCAAAGATACTTATCAGGAGCTTTTAGCATTGCTAATGTTTCCTCCCATCCGTCCAACAATTTCATTGAGCCCCCACCCCCCACTGTCAGTCAGGAGGTACCATAGCATTAGGACAGGAACTGTTGGGATGGGAAACAGGTTCTTCCCCCAGGCCAGGCTGTGAGACTACTGAACTCCCTGCCACTACCCATGTTTCATCATACATGATTAGATTAGATTAGATTATGAGGACGCTCAGTCCTTGTTTATTGTCATTTAGAAATGCATGCTTTAAAAATGATACAATGTTCCTCCAGAATGATATCACAGAAACACAAGACAAACCAAGACTAAACTGACAAAACCACATAATTATAACATATAGTTACAACAGTGTAAAGCAATATCGTAATTTGATAAAGAGCAGACCATGGGCACGGTAAAAAAAAGTCTCAAAGTCCCGATAGCCTCATCATCTCATGCAGACGGCAGAAGGGAGAAACTCTCCCTGCCATGAACTCCAAGCGCTGCCAACTTGCCGATGCAGCACCATTGGAAGCACCCGACCGCAGTGGACTCTGAGTCTGTCCGAAAACTTCGAGCCTCCGACCAGCCCCTCCGACACGGCCTCTCCGAGCACCATCCTCTGCAGAGCACTTCGACCCCGACCCGGCCACCAAGCAACAAGCAAAGCCGAGGACTCGGGGCCTTCTCCTCTGGAGATTCAGGACCACACAGCAGCAGCGAAGCAGGCACTTCAGAAGTTTCACCAGATGTTCCTCCGTCCTCTCACATTTGTCTCCATCAAATCAGGATTGTGCATGGCACCCTACTTGACAAATAACAGACATCACCACCGGAGTGGCTGCTGCGAGCTGTGTCACGCCGCCATCTTCTCCTCCCGCTCCTGTTACAGTGCTAGTAGCATTATACTGTTCACTTGTTAACTTGTGTTGTAAGTGCATCTCATTATTTGTTAATTTACTCGGGGTAATATTACTTTGTGTGTTATGTGAGTTATATGTACTGCATTGTGCACCTTGGTCTGGAGGAACATTGTCTCATTTGGTGGTATAGATGTGTATGGTTAAATGAAAATGAACTTAAACAATGGACCATCAAAAGGTTTCTCTCTCTTATAATCTCTCTTAGAGGTATAAAATCATCTTCAGCGTCTCTCTCCATCCCAAGAGTACGATGCTCTCTCCTGGGTAGCTATTCACACTCTGCTCTTGACTCCGAGAATGAAATTATAAAGCTCTCTTTGAACATGCACACATCAATCTCAAGGTTCAAACTTCGAAGTACATTTTATTATCAAAGTATGTATACATTATACAACTTTGAGATTCGTCTCCTAACAGGCAGACACGAAACAAAGAAACCCAAAAGCAAACCCCATATATCTGAAAAAAACTGTCTAACACCTAATTTGCAGAGCATAAAAACTACATCATGTCCATAAGAAAATAAAATAACCCATAAAAAAGTCCATCGACCACCCAATGAGCAATGAAAAAAACCCAGTTCATGCAAACAGTAACCACAAGAAATCCCTACAACACATGACATAGTCTCCTTGTCCTCTCAAAGCATCGTATCTGAGGCTGTTCCACTGTAATATTTCCCGAATAAATAAGAATATAGAACATATATATAGTTAAACATATATATTCATATACGGCATAGGAACAGGACCTTCAGCCACAATGTCTGGTAAATTAGTAACTTGGTTTATTGTTGTCACGGGCTGAGGTGCAGTGAAAAGCTCGTCTTGCATACCGTCCACTCATAAAAATGCACTGAGATAGCCAAAGGAAAAATAATAGCAGAGTACGGAATAAAGTGTTACAGTTACCGTGAAAGTGCACCTCAGGTAGACAACGATGTGTAAAGTCAGAGCAATATATATTTGAGTCAGCCCCAATGCCAAGCACAATGCTGAATTAAACAAAATTTCTTCTACGTGTGCATGATCCGCATCTCTCTATTCCCTGTATATTCATGTGTCTATCTAAAAGCTTCTTAAATGCCACTGTCATATCTGCTTCCACGACTACCCATGTCAGCCCGTTCCAGACACCTACCATCTTCTGCAAAAAAAAAAATTACCCTCTCACATTAAATGCTTTTTCTCTTGCGTTTGACATTTTTACCCTGGGTAAAGGATTCCATATTATCCATATGCAACTGGAGTAAAAAAAAAATAATTCATATTACATGAATTTCGCAAAAAAAATTTGCTTTAGAAAATTCGCAAGAAAGAAAAATTGCCTGTGATGAACATGACGGAATAAAACTAGACCAGGACTTCCCAGCCTTTTTTTTTATGCCATTTACCGAGGGGCACCTTCAAGGGGACCACAACCTTGTCATGGGGTTTGGAGACTATGTTGGCTGGAGTCAGGGCCTTGTATTGTGGCTCTTGGTAGGGTCACCCATGCCAAGCAGGTAAAAGAGTCGAGGCCAGGCAGGGAGCGGTCCACTGGTTCTCCAGCTTCGGGGGTTCAGCTCAGGGCTAACAACCCTGACTGGTCAAAAATGTAATGATGGGAACAGCAATGAAGAATCCTATATCTGTGTGTAACAGTATGGACAGACAGAGATGGAGGTCCTTCATCGCTGCCCTAAACACCAGCGGCATAACAGGCAGCAAGTAAATACGTGCGGGGTCCATAGTTCAAGTTGGGAACCCCTGGACTAGAAGGTCAGGAAATATATTAAGCTCCGACAAGAATTAAGTATTTTCCAAAACTCCATAAATGACATGACACAACGATGAGTGCTGAACTCAAAGTAACTTTAAAGATAATCGAAAGATTGAACCAATCTGGGCAAAAACAAGTTTTCATTACTCACGTCGTACAAAAGGTCAGTCCAGCCCTCCATGGTGATGCACTGGAACACGGTCAGGACGGCAAACAAGATGTTGTCAAACTGGGTGATTCCGTAATTTGGTCCTTCCCAGTACTCAGTGCAGTTAGATCCGGCTGGACATATGCGAGCTGGTAAGTCAGTACCGCAAGGAGACTCGCCCACAATTTCATCTGATGGAGGAACGAGACAACTTACATTCAGCACTCCACGCTGCAATCAAAACACACAGGTTCATTTCACTCAAGACTCAATCAAACCCCCACAGATGTCAAGGAAGTAAAAATACTGTGCTTCTCATTGTAGCTCTTTTAATTTGATTCATTTTGTGATATCACTCAAATCTGCCGACAAGACAGATACCTATTACTCATTCCCAGGTATCTGTCTTTCCTACGGTTACACGAGCTGTGTCTACCTTATTTCTGCAAACAACAGGAATTCTGCAGACGCTGGAAATTCAAGCAACACACATAAAAGTTGCTGGTGAACGCAGCAGGCCAGGCAGCATCTCTAGGAAGAGGTGCAGTCGACGTTTCAGGCCGAGACCCTTCGTCAGGACTCTACCTTATTTCAGTGGGTTCCTTCCTACCTCACAAATTTATTTGCATGACTTTTAAAAAATTTAGCTACTATATATATACGTCCCTCCAAGGGGAACACAGCCTTGTCATGGGGTTTGGAGGTTTGCGTCCCTCAATGACCCAGAGAGCTGTGTCGGCTGGAGTCAGGGCCTTGTGCTTTGGCTCCTGGTAGGGTCACCCAAGCCAAACAGGTCAAAGGGTAAAGTGCAGACCAGTGGTCCAGCAGGCCTCCAGATCTGTGGGTTCAGCTCAGATCCAACAATTCTGACTAGTCAAACAAAACCGTTACAGAAACAGCGATGAAGAGTCCTTCTACATCTGACTGCGACGGTATTCCTGAGTCTTCACCCAGGACTTGCTTGACTGACTGTAGTGAAAACAGAGCAACTGACATGAAGAAGGAAGCCCTGATATATATACGTACACCAAACATATATATACTAATTCACAGTTTTCTACTATTGTGTATTAAATGGACTGCTGCTGCAAAACCAACAAATTTCACGAATTATGTCAATGATATTAAACCTGATTCTGATTTCTGGCCTGTGGGAAAGTTGTGAGTTCGAGTCCCACTCTAGATCCCTAACACAGAAACCTCTGCGAGCTTTACGTGAACAAGGAGTTTCACTTCACTGTGTGTGTGTGGTGTATATGACAATGAACTGAGTTGAAAGAGTGCCACGCTGTTGGAGCTGCCATCCTTCTGGTAAGCCAGGGAACTAACTTCTGCTCCCTCTCGAGTGGAGGCAAAACACCCCTGGGCACGGTATCAAGAAGGAACTCAGTGGGATGGGAGGAAAGGAACTATCGATGTTTTGGGCTGAAACCCTTATCAAGGATGAGGTTATCCCTCAAATCAACATAATCAAATCAGACTAATTGGCTCACTTCACACATAGGATCACCTGGCATCTCACCTGATGATGGTTATTCACCTCTCTCCCAGTGGCTCCCATTCTCATCTCCTTTACTATCTGAACCCATCACATTGTGATCCTGCTTATCATCTCCCAGCAGCTGTCAATGTCTGTCAGGCTTCACTCTCCCCATGTCACTCCAGCTGGTTTTGTTTCTCCTGTCCCCATCTCTCTCTCTCTCCCTCTCTGCCTTCACCAGCCACAAACTTCACTCCCAATCACCTCTCCTACTCGCCATTGCCTGCCTGTCATCTTACACCCCTCCTCACTCCACCGATCACCTCAGAATCCTTTCTCACCACTTCATACAGCCAGCTCCCTTCTCCGCTCTCAGACCCGATGCAGGGTTTTGAAAATCCCTTTCCTCCCATGGGTGCAGCTTGACCTGCTGAGCTCTTCCAGCAGGCTCTTTGTTGCTCCAAATTAACTGGTTACTGCCAGATTACTGTTTGTGGGATCCTGCTGTGTACAAACCAGCTAAATTACAACAGTAAATAAACTGGGTTAGGTGCTGTAGAAAAATAAGTATCTTTTTCCCCTGCATCTCTATTCTTTGCATACCGAAGTGTTTTATTTTATTTATCTATCTAATTATTTACTGACTGACACCAAGATTGGGGGTGTGGTGGATTGGGAGGCAGACTATTAGAGTTTGCAGCAGGATCTGGACCAGCTTCAAAAGTATGCTGGAAAATGGCAGATGGAATTTAACGCAGACAAGTGCAGGGTGTTGCACTTCGGTAGGACCAGCCAAGGTAGATCTTACACAGTGAATGGTAGGGCATTGAGGAGTGTGGTAGAACAAAGAGATCTGGGAATACAGATGCATAATTTGTTGAAAGTGGCGTCACAGGTAGATAGAGTCGTAAAAAAACTTTTGGCACAATGGCCTTCATAAATCAAATTATTGTGTACGGGAGATGGGATGTTTTGTTGAAGTTGTATAAGTCATTGGTGAGGCCTAATTTGGAGTATTATGTGCAGTTTTGGTCACTTACCTACAGGAAAGATGTAATTAAGGTTGAAAGAGTACAGAGAAAATTTACAAGGGTGTTGCCGGAACTGGAAGGCCTGAGTTATAAGGAAAGATTGAATAGGTTAGGACTATTCCTTGGAACATAGAAGATTGAGGGGAGATGTGATAGAGGGTATAGATTATGAATTATGATGGGTATAGATAAGGTAAATGCAAGCAAGCTTTTTCCACTGAGGCTGGGTGAAACTACAACTAGAGGTCATGGGTTAAGGGTGAAAGGTCTTTTACCTCTTCTCTCCTGCCTATCACTTCCCTCGGGTCTCTTCCTCCTTCCCTTTCTCCTATGGTCCACTGTCCTTTCCTATCAGATTCCTTCTTCTCCAGCCTTTCACCTGTCCCATGCACTTAGCTTCACCTATCACCTTCTAGTCAGCTTCCTTCATCTACCCCCATCTTTTTATTCTGGCGCCTTCCCCCTTTTCAGTCCTGAAGAAGGATTTTGGTTCAAAACGTTGACTTTTTTATGACTCTAACTAAATAAATATATCAGAAGAGAATTAATCTGAGGTCTGAAATCAGCCTGAAATTCCTTCCAGGGTTATGGAGGACCATGCACATTGTAATTAATATCCATTGATTAGATGGATTTTTATTGAACATGTCAATGGATCAAGTACATTATCCAATTGTGAGAACAAGAATTGGTATCTGGTTTATTATCACTGTCTTAGATGACGTGAAATTTATTGTTTTGCGGCTGCAGTACAAAGACAGAAAATTACTGTCAATGACAAATTAAATCGATTCTGCACATTCAAAAGGAATAACAAGGTGGTAATTTTCTGTACTTTCGTACAACAGAAACCATTTGCCCTTTGAGTCTATGCTATATCTCCAAGAAATCCCAATCCTCTTCATCTCCCAGAAACCTCTCTCTCTCACATGGTCATCACCTCCACCCTAACTGCATCAAAACAGGCAGTGAAATGTTTCGCTTGTGTTAAAAACCAACGCACTCGATGGTGTACTGGGGGCAGCCCGCAAATATTGCCATCTACCTCCACTAAGGGGTAAGTTAATGTGGCTGGGCTGAGTTGTTCTCTGATCTTGGCAATTTTCCTTCAAATGTTTTGTCGCTATATGAGTATATATACTATCAGTGCACTGTCAATTGTGGCGTGTTCTCTGAACGCTTGCCCTTTGTATACTTATCAATCAGCTGATTGGTCGTCATTACGGAAAGTCAATTGTGATGTAAT
Source organism: Mobula hypostoma (assembly GCF_963921235.1). NCBI lineage: Eukaryota > Metazoa > Chordata > Chondrichthyes > Myliobatiformes > Myliobatidae > Mobula > Mobula hypostoma. The sequence goes on from NC_086125.1 coordinate 5,638,233, forward strand.
GGCGCCCAATCAGCTGATGGGAAAGTATATAAAGGCCGGACTGGAAAAGCAAGGGAGCCACACCACACAGCTGATGTGCTGCAGGGAGCCCAGAAGTGTCGCCACACGTTCCGATGCCATCACTGCATTCTCACCATGCTGAGCCAGACAACATGGACCTCAGCAAAACAGAATACAGCAAGCAACAAAACAAATACGTTGTTTCCCTCCCACTCACACACACTGTCCTTCCACCCCAGGACAGGCCGTCTTTGGCCTCCGGTAGACAGAGGGAAATGGGACAATGGATTTGCACATACATAATGCTGGAGGAACTCAGCAGGTCAGGCAGCATCAATGGAGAGAAATGAATCTCCTCGGATCAAGACCCCTCTTCAGAACAGGATCTCTCTTGTGTGCCTGTTTCACTGCTCCACTGAAATCCAAATTTACAGAATCTACAATCTGTTTTATGTCTCTGGATAATGAACGTGAAAGATCAGCCACAATTTCCCCACCACTGATGCAAGGCTCACTGGCCTACATTTCCCAGACTTATACTTGAATCCCTTGTTAAGTGAAGAAAATGTGCCCGCTAACCACCAGAAATACTATAAACACAGACAACAAGATAAGGGGACATACTGTTGCTGTCGAAGCAGGCTTTATGAAATTTGCCCATGTAAAATTCCAGCCCAATGATGGCAAACATCAAGATGGCAAAGAACAGCAGCAGCCCAATCTGAAGTAGGGGGATCATTGCCTTCATGATAGACTTCAACACAACTTGTAAACCTGGAAAACAAAGAGATTCTATGAGTTCCTCTTCATTATGAAGCATCCCCAATGTACTCAGAATATGCTACAATTGTCAAATTACTGAAGCGAAGGATGTTAGTTCAGAGAAGGTGAAGATGTTCTGCAAAAACCTGAACCACGATATTTCCCCTGGAACTCACCAGAGCTTCTCCATTCTGCCTCAGCCTAGCTGCTAAAACCCTCACCCTGCCCTTTGTTACCTTCCAGCTCAACCACTCTAGCCTTCTTTGTAAACTTGTGGGCATCCAAAAACAGAACCCGTGTCCGAACGTGCACCAACCTCTGAACCCCCTGTTAAGCCACACTTCGGAGTTTTAAAATCTTCTCCATGTTTTCAAATCACTCCCTGTTCCCACCCTTCCAATAGAGGGCTAGGTGGGAAGGAAGGGTTAGATTGACCATGGAGTTGGTTAAAAGGTTGGCACAACATCGGGGACTGAAGGACCTGTACTGTTCTATGTCCAATGTTCTTTCATTTCTCCTCCCATCTCTCAAAAACTTAAGCTTCTAGATTCTGGCTCATTTTTGAACATTGGAGGCCATGCCTTCAAATACCAAGATCTTATATTCCAAAATATTCTCTTTAAACATCTATATCATTTCCTAACCTCGCAACATCCTGATTCGACCAAGCTTCTGGTTAGCTGACCTACCATCTCCACCTACCACTTGGCGTGATCTTGCTATGACAGCGGAACCATAATTGACGCTGTTGCTTGTTGTACCTTTCTGAATTGTAATCATCTCTACAGAGGCCAGTCAATGGTTGGCTTCTTTGAGTCATGTACTGATGGAAACATTGGAAACCATTTTCAATTTCATTTCGGTCTTAGGTGGCCAAAAGCATCAAAAAGAACCATATTTTTACATTTTCTGTGTGGCGCCTGCCATGAAATCTTAAGTCATCTGTACTACAGGGGAGTGAGTTCACCCATTCTCTTCCCTTTCATCCAAGGGTCAGGTCCAGAATAGGTGGAGTATTGGTCAGTGAGGAGAACTTTCTTCTCTCAGAGGGCTGCAGATAGAACATAGAACAGTACAGCATGGTACAGGCCTTTCAGCCCTAGATGTTGTGCTGGCCTTTTATTCTTCTCCAAGTTCTATCTAACCATAAGACCATAAGATATAGGAGCAGAATTGAGTCATTTGGCCCATTGTGTCTGCTCCATCATTTCATCATGACTGATCCAATTTTCCTCTCAGCTCCAATCTCCTGCCTTCTGCCCGTATCCCTTCTTCCCTTGATCAATCAAGTATCGGTCAACCTCTGTCTTAAATATACATAAAGACTTGGCCTCCACAGCTGCCTGTGGCAAAGAATTCCACAGATTCACCACTGGCTAAAGAAAATCCCCCTCATCTCCGTTCTAAAAATATGCCCCTCTATTTTGAGCTGTGTCCTCTGGTCTTAGACTTTCCCATCATATGAAACATCCTCTCCACATCCACTCTATCAAGGCCTTTCACCATTCAATAAGTATCAATGAGGTCACCCCTCATTCTTCTGAATTCCAGTGAACACAGGCCAAGAGCCATCACACACTCTTCATATGACAAGCCATTCAATCCTGGAATCAGCTTCATGAACTTCCTTTGAACCCTCTCCAATGTTAGCACATCCCTTCTTAGATAGGAATCCGTCCTGGACACATTTATCAAACTCTGCCCCGTCTGAACCATTGGAACGAATCAGGTGCCAATCACTATTAGGGAATTGAGGATAGAGAGAGCGCAGTGGATAGAGGGTAACAGCTGGACGTCATTTATTTGGATTTCCAGAACGCGTTTGATAAGGTGCCACATAAAAGACTTATCCATAAGATAAGGATGCACAGAGTTGGGGGTGATGTATTAGCATGGATAGAGAATTGGTTATCCAATAGAAAGCAGAGAGTTGGGATACATGGGTGTTTCTCTAGTGGGCAATCAGTGGTGAACGGTGTGCCGTAGGGGTCGGGGCTGGGCACACATCTGTTCACGATATACATTAACGATCTGGAAGAGGGGACTGAGTGTAGTGTATCTAAGTTTGCTGATGACACTAAATTGAGAAGAAAAGCCAATTGTGTAGAGGATATGGAGAGTCCGCAGAGAGATATAGATAGGTTAAGTGAGTGAACAAGAGTCTGGCAGATGGAGTACAATGTTGGTAAATGCGAGCTCATCCACTTTGGAAGGAAAAATGGAAGATCAGATTATTATTTAAATGGTAAAAAATTGCAGCATGCTGCTGTGCGGAGGGACTTGGGAGTGCTTGTGCATGAATCACAGAAGGTTGGTTTGCTGGTGCAGCAGGCTATCAAGAAGGCAAATGGGATGTTGTCCTTCATTGCTAGAGGGATTGAATTTAAGAACAGGGAGGTTATGCTGCAACTGTATAGTGTACTGGTGAGGCTGCACCTGGAGTACTGCATGCAGTTCTGGTCTCCTTACTTGAGGTGGTGCAGATGAGGTTCACCAGGTTGATTCCAGAGATGAGGGTGTTAGACTATGAGGAGAGATTGAGTCACCTGGGACTGTACTTGCTGGAATTCAGAAGGATGAGAGGAGTTCTTATAGAAGCATATAAAATTATGAAAGGGATAGATAAGATAGAGGCAGGAAAGTTGTTTCCACTGGTAGGTGAGACCAGAACTAGGAGACATAGCCTCAAGATTCGGAGGAAGAGTTTTAGGATGGAGATGAGGAGCAACTGTTTTTCCCAAAGAGTGGTGAATCTGGAATTCTCTGCCCAATGAAGTAGTGGAGGATACTTCAGTAAATATATTTAAGACAAGTTTGGATAGATTTTTGCATGGTAGGGGAATTAAGGGATATAGGGAAAAGGCAGGTATGTGGAGATGAGTCCATGCTCAGATCAGCCACGATCTTATTGAATGGTGGAGCAGGCTCAACGGGCCAGATGGCCGACTCCTGCTCCTATTTCTTATTGTATCTGCTTCTAACATCACCCCTGGCAGAACATCCCACAAACCCACTACTCTCTGTGTAAGAAAACCTCCCTCCGACATTTTCCTTGCACTTTCCTGCACTCATCTTAAAAGTATGTCTTCTAGTCTTAGACATTGCTGCCCTGGGAAAAGACAATGGCTGTCCACTCCATGTCGCTGATTATTTTAAATGCCTCTATCAAGTTTCTTGTCATCCTCCTCCTTTGTTCCAAAGAGAAAAGCCCAGGTTTGCTCAGCCTTTCCTCATAAGACATGCTCTCTAATCTAGGCAGGATCCTGGTAAATCTTCACTGCATCCTGTCTAAAGTTCCTACATCCTTCATATAAAGAGTTAACTAGAACTGAACACAACTTTTGGAATTCTCTACCCTTGAGAGTTTTGGAGGCGGAACCACTGAACTATCAATCAATGATTGGCAGGTATTCTATCGGAGAATCAAGGGTTCATAGGGAAAGGCTGGGTAAGTGGTGTTCTTATGTTAATCTCACTGGATGGTGGAACAGGCTTGGGGATGGATAACTTCATCCCACTGTTTTATTCTGAAGGTAGCTTTAACCTGCATTTATGCAGCAGGATATCACTTTCCAATTCATCTGACTTTTCACCTGCCCAGACTGGCGTCTCTGCTTCTCGTTGCCTTAATAAATCAGCCAGCATAATCAAAGACCCCAGACATTCTCTCCTGTTCTCCCTCTCTCATCAGGCAGGAGATACAAACGCCTGAAAGAATGTACCACCAGGCTCCAGGGCAGTTTCTACCCACTGTCATCGCCATCATCATAATGTGTCGTGTCATTTGCCGTGGGTAAGCATGATCTCATGTCCATGATTGTTCTTGGCAAAGTTTTCTACTGAAGTAGCTTGCCATTGCCTTCTTCTGGGCAGTGTCTTTACAAGACGGGTGAGGCCAGCCATTATCAATACTCTTCAGAGATTGCCTGCCTGGTGTCAGTGGTTGCATAGCCAGGACTTGTGATGTGCACCAGCTGTTCATATGACCATTTACCACCTGCTTCCAAGGCTTCACGTGACCCTGATCGGGGGGAGGAGGGTTGACCTGATGCTACACCTTGTCCAAGAGTGACCTGCAGGCTAGCAGAGGGAAAGAGAGCCTTATTCCTTCTTTAAAGGAGACATAGCTCCACCCCGCCACCCACTGTAATAAGACTATTAAATGGCTCCCTAGTATGATAAGATGGACTCTTAACCTCACAATCTAGCTCGTTTTGATCTTGCACTTTATTGTCCACTGATGCTGTACATTCCTTACACTCTATAGCAGTTACACTTTATTCTGTACATTTTATTTATTTAGGGATACAGGGTATTACAGGTCATTCCAGCTCAACGAGCCTCACCGTCCAGTGAGTGCATCTGATGGACGGCCTACTGATTGACACTTCTCAGTCAGGGGTTGGAACGAAACGTGAGACTTACTTGGAATTCCAGACACCAACTTCAATGGTCGGAGAACTCTCACTGCGCGCAGGGTTCGAAGGTCAAATTCTGCCCCCGTCGTAGCAACGATACTGTGGAGGTGCAAGGGGGAGAAAAAAAGGCATGTTATATCTGCACCGACAACACCAAACACATCACCATTGATTCAAGACTGATTCTTCCCTGTACAATGTATGTAGGACAATGCAGAAACACAGCCACACAGTTGAACCATTCCTTTTTCTTGCCCATTTTAGAACTAATAATCACCATGCAAGCAACAATTTCACACAGTTGGCTTATTGGACCAGCAAATGAGGATGCTGGTCTAGAACTCAGAGCCCAGGCATCACATCCAACAGTGACAGCTGGGGAAAAGGAGGCAATTAAATAATCTGGCATAGAAATGTAGCCTCAGTAATGGTGACCATGAATGTACAGAATAATCATAAAATCCTATCTGGTTCAATAATTCACTTTAAAGAAAACATCTGCCATCTTTATCCCAAGCGGTCTATATATGAAGGCAGCATGAGCCCTCTGAGATGATTCAGCCACCCTTAGCACGGGGCAATTAAAGATTCCACACTCAGTGGCCACTTTATTTGGTATACCCGTACACCTGCTCGTTAACACAAATATCTAATCAACCAGTCATGCGGTAGCAACTCAATGCATAAAAGCATGTTGACATGGTCAAGAGGTTCAGTTGTTGTTCAGACCAAACATTAGAATGGGGAAGAAATGTGATCGAGATGACCTTGACTGTGGAATGATTGATTGTTGGTGACAGATGGGGTGGTTTGAGTATTTCAGAAGCTGCTGATCTCCGAGGATTTTCATGCACAACAGTCTCTATAGTTTACAGAAATGGCGTAAGAAACAAAAACAAAGATGCCGTGAGCGGTAGTTCTCATTAATGCTTTGTTAATGAGAGGTCAGAGGAGAGTGACCAGACTCGTTCAAGCTGACAGGAAGGTGACAGTAACTCAAATAACCACACGTTATAACGGTGCTGTGCAGAAGAGCATCTCTGAATGCATGACACATCAAACCTTACAATGGATGGGCTACAGCAGCAGATCACAAATGTACACTCACTGACCACTTTATTAGGTACAAGAGGTACCCACACACACGCACATTCCAACAATATCCTCGAATTCAAGTCAAGGTTGGGAGCTTGAAAAATTTTGTTTTGGTTCAACCCACAATGTTTGTGTTAACTGTAAATTGCCAAGTGACACCTGCAATAGGCAGCAGGCAACACAACGTTACCTAGGGGTGCAACGTGAAATATTCCTAATCCCAGAGCTCAGTCCTTCACTTCAGTTGGATCAGAGTACAGAACTGATTTTTTTCTTGTACCTTAACCTACTTACTTATAATTGTTATATAATCACCCAAATATGTGTAAATATTCTGTGAATTTTCAGTAATCCTACTGCAGCTGATTCTGTATTTTTTGAGAAGTTTCTCTATGGCATGTGTTGCATCACTGAACCTGATTGTTTTATACAGGCTATTCCTTATTACTGGAATGTTTGTATTCTCTCTCGTCTGAGCTAATTTTTAGCATAAGACAACCACGCCATTTTTTTGTTCCTTTTTCTTTTTCTGTCTTTGTTCATACTCTTTCCTTGTAACCCCAATAAACAGCCATAACCACCAAGTTTTATGACCAATTCTTGACTTCCAAATAAGTTCTGAATCTCAATATCTGTTTCTTATTTTTATTTAGAGATACAGCATGGAGTAGTGCTTTCTAGCCCATCAAGCTGCACCACCCTACAACCCTGACACCCCGATTTTACCCTGGCCTAATCACGGGACTGTTTACAATGACCAACTGGTATGTCTTTGAACCGTGGGAGGAAACCAAAGCACCCGGGGAGAACCCATGCATTCCACAGTATAGAGACTCCTTAGAGATGACGCCGGAATTGAACTCTGAACTCCAAATGTTGGCATTCATTTTGAGAGGGCTTGATTACAAAAGCAAGGACATTTAGGTTTTATAAAGCATTGGTCAGACTACACTTGGAGTATTGTGAGCAAATTTGGGCCCCTTATCAAAGGGAAGATGTGCTGGCAATGGAGTGGGTGCAGAGGAGATTCATGAGAATGATTCCAGAAATGAAGGGGTTAAAGTATGAAGCGTGTTTGATGGCTTTCAGCCTGCACTCGATGGAGTTCAGAAGAATGAGGAGGCGACTGTTGTATATTTCAATAATATTTGAGTAATCTTGTATATAAATCGTTTGATTAAACATTCTGGTGCATTTAAATAATTAATTATGGGTTATATGTAAAAGTACTTTAACTGCATGCGTCATCGTGCTACCACATTATATCCTGTGTGCCTTGCTTAAAGTAAAGACAAAATTAACCCCACATTCCCAGACTCACGTGTCTTTCCTTAATATTTTGAAGTTATAAACCATAACAGATCATCATTGAAACCTAATGTTCAAGATCACAAGTTGTGATCACAGCTCAGGGCACCATAAAACCCCACCTCCCGACAACTGACTCTGTCTACACTTCCCGTTACCTCCAGAAAGCAGCCAATACAACCAAAGACTTCTCTCACCTGGGTCATCTTCTCTGTTCCCTCCACCCACGTCAGGTGCAAATGCTCAGAAACACGCGCCACCAGGCACAAGGACAGCTTCTATCCTGCTGTTATAAGACCACGAACAGGCCTTTTGGGCAACAGGGATGGACTGTTGACCTCACAATCTACCTCTGTCATGGCCCTTTCACCTACTGTCTACCCGTATTGTACCTTCTCTATAACGGTACCACCACTTTCTCTATTCTGCTATTGCTTTTCCATTTGTACTACCTCAATGTACTTCGGTTTTGAAATGATTTGTTGGGATGGCTTGCAAAACAAAGTTTTTCACTGGACCGGTGACAATAATAAAACAATTACCAATTATTGGGAGGTCACTTTCTGGTCTCGGGCCAGTGAAGGAATATTTCCAGGTGTGTAAATGGGAGGAGAAGCTACACGTGGCTGTGTCCACCTGTGACCATTGCCTTTGTACCTGAAGGCACACAGGACACACTGATCGTTGGAGGAGGAGCACAGTAGTGGTCACTATTGCCTGAGAAGTTGTCAGCCACCCTAGACATGAAACCACTCTACTGGGGTGAACCCAGTGAGATGGATTGGCTGGTTGAGTGGTCCCACAACAACAACCTTCAATATCCAAGGAATTGACAGTTCCCTTCAGGAAGGGGAAGTCGGGAGAACACACACCAGACCTCAGTGAGGGGTGTTACGTACCCCGTAACTGGGTTGCCAAACCAGCAGAAATGGACCACTTAGTTGGAGTCTGGATTACTGGAACTAAGAAAGTTTTATTAAAGAAATAAGTAACACAGTACTCTAATCGTAAGGATATAAACGCAACAGATTAGCAATGATAAAACACACATTACACAGAACTAGGGTAATAGGAATCAACCAAGCTCTATCACAGTCTAGGGGTGAAATGATCAGTCTCAAGTGACGCAGAGTTCAGTTCAGCTGAGTACAGTTCGCAGTAATCGCTGTTGTGCCATTGGAGAGAGAGAGAGAGAATGCAAATTCTGATTCACACAGACCTTTGTTCTTCGCAGTTAGCTTTCGGGCAAACCCTTTTATGTCTTCTGTGGTCACCGATGTGACCCCTCCGTTTTGGATACGACCGATCTTCTGCAGTGAACCCGGCACCCAGGCAAGGGCAGACACACACACCAGGTTCCCGCCGATCATACCTTTTCACCCTGTGCGTCTATGGTCGGTTCCCACGACCAGACCTCCAAACTCTCACCAACACACTGCTTTTCCAAGGTCTCGTTATCTCGTGATCTCGTGGTGTGTGTCTTGCCTTAGCGAACCTGTTCTTTTTATCCCCCTGCTGGGGTATCGCCTAACCATCAAACTTCAAACAGTTCAGGTTCAAAGCAATCGGTCTGTCAATACTCGGACTGGTGTCTCTTTCTGTTATCTCCTTCTCCTCTCTCATTAACATTTTTGAATGCTTCTCCATTGTCTCACTTGTCTCTCTCATCAGTATCAATCTTCTGATAACTTGGTTTTTCGTCACAGGGGTAAGCGGTGGAAAAGGCAAGCAGCTTCAAGCTCCTGGGCATCAATATCTACAGTTTGTAGATTAGATTAGATTATGAGGACACGCAGTCCTCTTTTATTGTCATTTAGTAATGCATGCATTAAGAAATGATAGAGGATCTATCCTGGGCCCAATATGTAAATGTAATCATGAAGAGGCACGCAAGTGGATCTACTCCATTAGAAGTCTGAGGAAATTTGGTATGTCACCAAAGACTCTAGCACAGATGTGAGGTGTAGAGCACTCAAACTAATCGAATCGCCGACTGGTAAGGAGGCTCCAACGTATATGGTCAAAGTAGATTGCAGAGGTTTGTAGACTCAGCCAGTTCCATCACAGACACAAGCCTCCCAACCAGCGAGGACATCTTCAAAAAGTAGTTCCTCAAGAAGGTGACACCATTACAGAACATCACTATCTGGGTCATTCTCATTTGTACCGTTGGGGTACAAATCTACAGGAGCCTGAAGATGTACACTCAAAGTTTTAGGAACAGCTTCACCCCTTCTGCCATCAGATTTCTGAATGGTCCATGAACACGACCTCTTTTGCACTATTTATTTATTTCTCTGTCTGTCTGTCTGTCTATTGGTTTATCTTATTTATTTGCTGTCACTTATACTAATGTTTGCATCTTGCGCGGTACTGCTGCCACAAAGCAACACATTTCACGACATACATCCGGGATAATAGACTTGATTCTGATCCCAAGTAATCCACAGGGTGCAAGAGACCCATCAGCAGAACCCTGGGCAGTGCCCACAGGTCGGTGTAACATCCGCAGTCCTGATGCCCACCACCAGGACTGCAGGACCACAGGTACGGTGCTCGTTGCGTGTGCCAGAGAATCACCAGGATGGCACCACAGCTGCTTCTACCCATTGTTATGCCTGACCGGAGCGAGCACCCATGACAGGCAGCGTATCACAGCCCCACACTAAGGATTCAGTATCAGTGGAAATATTGGCAAGCATTGGCTTGTTTGCAGAGCAAGGCAGGTTTCAGTTCAATCTGAATTGTATTAATCTGTCGGATCAATGATCGTCTTTCATCGTGATTTATTTCAATGTACTGTTGGTTCCCATGTGATTATTGATGAAAACCTTTTGCATCATCTTCTACCATTTACAAAACTCAATTAAGATGGACAGTGGATTATTTTTCCTCATTCTTTCTCAGTCTCCCTTCATTGCCTGAAATCTCCCCTGTTTAGACAGAGTTGCACAACTTACTATTTTTCACCTTACGTGGATCCTACAAAGAATGAGAGCAGCATTTTTCAGATTAGCTTTAGTTGTCCAAACCAAGCACCCGTTAGTCTCATGAGACCATGGATTTGCGCCTTGGAAGGTTTCCAGAGCGCAGGCCTGTGTAAGGTTGTATGGAAGACTGGCAGTTGCCCATGCTGCAATTCTCCCCTCTCCACGCCACCGATGTTGTCCAAGGGAAGGTCACTAGGGCCGATACAGCTTGGCACCAGTGTCGTCACAGAGCAATGTGTGGTTAAGTGCCTTGCTCAAGGACACAACATGCTGCCTCAGCTGAGGTTCAAACTAGCGACCTTCAGATCACTTGACCAACACCTTAACCACCTGGCCACGCGTCAAATTGTCAAACGTATGCTAAAACATACAATGAAATGCTTTGTTTGCATCAATGACCAACACAGTCTAAGATGTGCTGTCAGACAGCCCGCAAGTGACATCATGCTTCAGGAGCACAACACGTATGTCAACATTTTGGAATGTGGGAGGAAATCAGAGCACCAGGAGGAAGTCCACACAGTCACAGGGCGAACGTACAAACACATTGCGGACAGCGGCAGGAATTGAAACCCAGCTGGTCCAACCATCCAAGCCCAACCCTGGAGAGACAGACAGACTGTTGGAGGGTGGGAACGATTGATGGTTTAAGCATCAGGGTTTCTTTAACACACAAAAATGTGGAGGATCTCAGCAGGTCAGGCAGCATCAATGGAAATGAGAAAAAGCTGATGCTTTAGGTCAAAGGGTCTTGACCCAATATGTTGATATTTTTGTTCCTCTCCGTAGATGCTGCCTGACCTGTTGAGTTCCCATGGTCCACTTTCCCCTTCTACCATATTCCTCCTTCAGGCCTTTACCCCTTCCACCGATCACCTCCCAGCTTCAACTCCCCTCCCCCATGCATCCACTTCATCCTCACCTGACAATTTGTACTCCTTCCCTTCCCCCACCTTCTTATTCTGGCTTCTTCCCCTTATTTCCAGTCCTAATGAAGGGTCTCAGCCTGAAACGCCACTTTATTCACTTCCACTGATGCTGCCTGGCCTGCTGAGTTCCTCCATCATTTTGTGTGTGTTGCTCCAGATACCCAGCATCTGCAGAATCTCTTGTGTTGACTCAGGTTATGAGTTAAAGGCCAGGAAGTGGGGTAGTCTTTGTGGATGACTGACTCCTCTGCCTTAAGGCCTTTCAGCACCCTGGGCTGCATGACACTGAACGGCAGAACGTGCCTGACTACCGCTTTGACTCGATTACCAAGTCCACCATAACCCTCACTACAACAACTGCACACAGCTCACCTCTGCCTTCTCAAGGTCGAGTGAGGCATCTCCCCTCAGCCTCTCTAATTTTACAGAAAACATCTCCAGCTTTCGCAACTTCATAATTCTGCTAACGCCCTGGGAGCATATTACTTAGTTTGGTTAGTTAGCTAGTTTCATTAGTCTATATGGATCTGGGTGCAATGAAATTCCTTGTTCGCATAAAGTTTACAGAGTATGCAGTGTACATGCTAACACCCTGACCATTCCCTTTTTCCCCTTCTGCCTTCTGGGACGAGATACAAGCCTGGGAATTCAA